>NC_040878.1:92897721-92928757 GCF_003676215.2 Rhopalosiphum maidis | reverse complement strand
TAAAAGGGCTGACTGAAAACGATCGGCAATACTATTTTCAAGAATGGCAGCGACGTATGCAGCAGTGTATAGTTTGCTGGAGAAAATTACTTTGAAGGTGATAATCATTAAATTATTAAATTTTTCAAATAAATCGTTCTATTAGAAAAATCTCGTTATTTTTTTGTCACACCTCGTAAGCAGTTTACTATTAACAATGAAGTAATTTTATTTTTAATAATGGACAAACATCAAAATAATGAAATACTTAATAGGGAAGTTTTAATTCCTCTTAAGTTTCAAATAAAAACATATTTTGAGCAAAATAATAACTTAGATACAGCAATTATTAAATTAATAAACTTATAAATTGTCCTAAATCAAACACCTACTCCATACTAACTTTATTCAAGGTTCGTTGTGGGAAGAAAAAATAATTCCATATCAAAATAAAATTTTTATGTATATTAATGATATAGAGCTCAACAATCCATTAGGTTCTAAATCTATGTGTCATTCATTATCAGCAGTGTATTATAGTTTTCCTCTCAGTGAGCAAAGTTCAAGCTTAATAACATTTTCTTAACAGACCTTATAAAATCTAGAGATGTAAAAACTATTGAAAATGACTTATGTTTCAAACATATAGTTAATGAAATAAACTTTTAGGTAATAATGGTATAACAATAAGTACTTCTTCTGGTCCAAAACATGTATATTTTATCCTAGGTTTATTATGAGGGATAACCTAGAAATTAACAGTTTATGTGAATTTTCTAAATCATTTTCTGCTAATATATATTATAGATATTGTAAAGCTCCTAAATCTATAATGCAACATTTATCAAAAAAAAAAAAAAAATGATTCTTTACTCCGTAATTATATTAATTATAGAGAAAAACGATTTTACACAAATTGGTTATTTATAAAGATTTATAACTAATTTGAACCAAATTACAACATTTCAGTTACAGATAATTTAAGTGTTATTACTCTTAATTTAAGAAAACAAAATTTTGATTATTGGAACTTATCAACAATTAAACATTAACAAAAAAACTTATCACCCCCTATTGAAAAACATCATCTTCACAAATTTAATTTAAAATGTCAGCTAGACAAATGATGTGCTTTGTTCATTTATTTCTTTAATCATTGGTTTTAATTCCAGTAGATGATGAGGTTTGGCTATTTTTTTTAATTTTTATTGAAATCATAGATAGTTTATTAAGCCATACAATAACACAAGATATGGTAAAACATTTAAAAATTCTTATCAAAAAACATATTTCAGATTATGTTAAATATTTTAAGGATAACTTAAAACCTAAGCATCATATATTGATACACTATCCTAAAATTATTCTTAAATCTAGACCTCCAAGACACTTTGGTGCTTTCGTTATAAAGCTAAACATAAGGAGTTGAAGATGTATGCTAGAGCAATTATATCTCGCAGAAATATTTGTTTAACATTGGCAAATAAACATCAATTTAAATTTGCATATTTCTTATTAAATCAAAAGAAAAATAGTTTGTTAGTAGAAGCATTGGAAAAACATAAAATTGATTTAAAGCATGTGGAAATTATTATTAACTTTATGAACATATCAACTAATAACTAAATCAGTTATTCAAAAATAGAATGTCGAGGTACAACTTACAAAATTGGAAATTTCTACAATTTTCTTAACATAATGTCCTTATTAATAGTGCTCATGGTGTAATGCTAAGAAACTATTACAATTCAAATAAGAATTTAAACGAGTCATATCGCAGCTAGCCCAGTCAAATTAGGAAAAAGTTCGGAACTAATTCCACGAAAGCTGGAGTTTAATTTTTTTTTTAGATCATACCTTACTTATAAACATACTAAAAGTCCTGACACCTACCCCTTGTGCGTAGCCCCCCACCCCTCTTCAAAGGGTGGCGCACCCCTTTCACTTGTTTCGCTTATAACTCGTTAGATTTTTAACTTACGATAAAAATACCCATGACCAAAATTAAAGACCATACAATTTACCATAGACTTGTGCTACTTTTAATATATATATGTTGCGATAAGTGTTATTTTTTTAAAAAATATAAAAAATAATTTTTTTTTATCTTTTTTTTATTGTGTTTTAGCCAAAACCGTCAATGATACGCTGAAATGACCTATGACAAAAGTTAACGAGCATATTATTTTACATAATGTAATGTTAAATTATTTTAACAATTTTAATTAGCATAAGTAAAAATGTTTTTTATATAAAAAGTGACGATGTAATTGAACAATTTGTTGACAATTACAAATATAAGAATCAGAAATCTAATTACAATATACTAAAAAAAAAATGTCGAAAGCTGAATTTCGGTATATGAGCAGTTTATACCTTATTTATGAACATACTAAAAGTCTTGACACCTACCCCTTGTGCGTAGCCCTCCACCCCTCTTCAAAGGGTGGCGCGCCCCTTTCACTGTTTTCGCTTATAACTAGTTAGCTTTTCAACTTACGATAAAAATACCTATGACTAAAATTAAAGACCATAAAATTTACAATGAAAATACATTATTTTATTTTACATACATATTTATAAAATTGAAATAAAAAAAAAGTTAATTATGAAACTATTAATTACATACAGTAATTTATAAAATATTTACAAAAATTGGAAATTATACATTTATTTTTATTTTTTCAGACTATAAGCTATGAAGTTAAATATAAAAATAGTGTTGGGTTTTGGGTCCTGAAACAAAATTAATTAATATACTTAATATTTTCATATTTAATTATTTAAATTATATTATGTATTGAATTATTAAAATCATACAGTACCTTATTAATTATATTATGTGGGTCTAATTTTTTTTATTGTCGGTGTGTTGGTTTCTTCTTTTTGATTTCCAATTAAAAATATTTCATCGATATTGTCCTCAAAGTTGTCATCAATATGGTCCTCTTCTACATCATCTATGATCGGTTGCTGATTTAAACATGAACCTCCGTGACAATGCTTGCATATAACCGAGCATAGCAATCCTGCTTTTCGACAGCTACAATTTTGTTCACATGTTTTTGCGCAGGCACAACTGATCACTTTTAAAAGAGTATCCGGCGCTGGTGGCTTTTTCGTGAAAACTGGATTTAGTTTGCCATTATCTTCTTTCCATCCCCAATTCTGTGGATTTAATCTATTACCACGCCACAACTGTATTTGCAAATACACTCTATGTAAATGTTCTCGTGCCGCATCGATAGTAGGCGGAAGTCTAGCTAGTTGTACTTGTTTTTTGTTGGAAGCTGCGGTTTTGTGAAAAATATGATGTCTTAAATTATTTAAAGATGTAATATGGGCTGGAGCTTTATATAATGCTAAAAGATATTTTTCTCCAGCACATTCAATTTCTTCGGGCGATGACGATTCATTATTAAATATTAATAATGAATCGTGTAATTCCGGGTGTTTTTGAACTGTTTTCAGGTGTTTTATTTTGCCTGTCTGAAATAATGACGAAGTAGTATCACATCCACCCACCGCATGGATAAACATAAAATATTGAATCTCATTTTTAAAATGTTCTTGTAAACTTCCAACAGCATAAGATCTTGTTTCTATTTTTCCTCTACCCGGTTTTTCGAATATTATTGTGTTTTTTGGAGGACTTAATGTTAATAACAGTATAAGTAAATCAATATCCTCTCCTATGACCACTACTTGGATATTATCGTCGGTGTTTCGTATAGCTGTATTGACAATAAGTAAATCAGCGTCATCTTCGGCTTGATGAACAAGAATACCCGAAGTCAAAAACTTTTCAGTCAACATTGTTATAAGCCTTATTTTGTTCTCGGTGTTGGATAAAAATTTTTCTTGAGTGGTTAGTACATCCATTGACTCTTCAAAAATTATGTTTGTACTCGTATACATATTTTTTCGTCGCTGTCTTTCTGAATTTTTAATATTTAATTCGGTATTTGCGTATCCATCAAATACAACTATGCAGTTAGATCCATAGTGTCTTTTCACGTAGCTTATATAATTTTCTATGATATTTCCATACGTCGAAGTTGAAGGCCATACAACACGATGCAATAAGAAACCTCCATCGATTACTACAATAACATTTTTGTCCAGAACATTGTATGTGTTTGTTGTAGTTAGAAACACATCATATAAATTGATTTTTTAGATTTTCGCATTTGACCTGATTCGTCGAACAATGAAAGAGGAATAGGTGATAACTCGTATTCAAAACATTCTTTGAGCTCTTCGTCAGTCTTAACTCTTATCATTATTCTTTGGAAGAGTAATAAAGGATCAATTGAAAAAATGTCATCTCTAATACAAACCGTTAGTTTTTTAGCAAAATCTAAAGGGACTACGCGATTTGCTCGTTGTAACTTGACATCACTAAAATTATCACCTATAACATTGTTCATCGTCTGTTGGCCGACTTCTTGTGCTTTATAACAATTAATTTGTTCATTTCCTACAAATCCTGTTGAAATTGACATAATTTCGTGTAATTCCGGAAAAGGGCTATGTATTTTTAACCAATTTGTAAGTATACCGATATGTTTGTTATCGATTTTCATGCGAGAATCTCGTTGATCAACATGTTGCTCTGACGTAAAATTAAATGTGTTTGTAAATTGTTCAATTTGGTCGGTTATTGTACTTGCAACTGGAGTGCCTATAAGCCAACGAACTAAAACACTATTTTGAAAACCTCGACCATTGATTAAGCCACCAGATGTTTTCATAGACCGCATTAATGTTTGTTCTATAGTCATATCTGACCATGTGCCACACCAAAACTTGCTTGATCTTTTAATTGTGAAGTAACCTTCATTGCAAAATTTTTTAAATTCTCCAGGATGCATGTGTTTTTCTAATTGATACATATCCTGTAGATATAAATGAGCAGATTTGGCGTATTGAAAATGTCCAGTTGAGTGAAAAAAGGGTATCATTTTTTCCACGCATTCTAAATGCAGATACCAATTTCCCATGCGTTCGGCATAAATAAATTGACGAAGAATATGAACTAAATAAAAATATTGTATCCAAAGCGTAGCAGTTTTACCTCTAGAAGCAATTATTTTAATTTGATTTTCTACTTTACGTATGAGATCTTGAATTATTTCTTGGTTTTCTATATCTTCCAAAGTCAAAGTTGTATAATCTGTATTTGAAATATAATTTTTTAAAGTGATTTTATATTCTTCGGTTAACTGAGTTTCGTCCAAAATTATTTTTGAAAGACAAAGCTGAGTTAACATATGTGCGCGTACTGCTCTTGAATATGCATGTCCTGTCATCATTTTATCAATTGAATTCGCTGCATATATAGTGTTCCATAATTCTTTCAAACCACTACCAGCCATAATGTAACCAATTGAACCCATAAATGACATAAGAAGATGAAACCCACCAAGTCTTACTACTATTTGTGGATTTAATTTAGAGGATTCAACAATATTGCGTGCTTTTATGTATAAGGGTTGGTCAAAAGTTACAAAACACGTTTTTTGGTTTAATTTTTTACTTTCTTGAGCTGCGAAAATCAAAACCGAATGAATACAATCGAGTGAGCTTGGTGGTAAGTTTACAAATGGCAAAAAACTTATTTGCGTTTCTTGGTATTCCTGAGAGTCAGTTATAGTTTCCATAAATCCATTCCAACCAGGACATTTTATAACACCAAGCCACTGTGCGCACATCCAGTGCAATTCACTCGGGGACAAATATGTCACATCATAAACAGTAGGCCTAATATTATTAAAATCTTGAATTATTATTTTGTTATTCATATTACCCGTTTTTTTCAAATGAAATAATTGGAATTGATGCAATATTGGCCATAGTTTCTGCAGTAACAACAGTTTTTAATTTTTGTATTCGATCATTCCACTGTATAGAATTTTTGGGCACTACACATTGAATTCCACCCATTGTATGAAAAGTATTATAACCATCGATCGTATTAATATTGAAATCAGCATTATCAAAAACAAATTGTGAAAAACTGTTTTGGTTAACTTTTGGTTGTGGGTATAGTAAAGATGATGACTCAAAAACATAAACATCGGTGTATGAAGCACAAAATCCAAAGTTTGAAAAAATATCTATAGCACGTTTTGTACCAAAATGTCTATGCAAATAAAGACCAAGTCCCAATAGAATCGATGAAATGAACGAGCGAGGCCTACAACAATTTATTATGGCATGCGCCAAAGCCACAAATTTATTATCATATTTTTGAGATTTTGTTTTTTTATTTTTACCACAAACTTCAGACAAAAAAAATAATAAGCTCTTTGGTACGTCTTGTTTTACATTATCCATGAATTGATTTGGTGGAGGAAATGAATCGATCTCATAAACAAATGACCTTATATCCTCTCGTATAATAGTAGCTGCTGCTTCGACTATTCTTAACCGTTCTTCTTCTTCATTTGCTTTTTTTGAATTATACCACGCATTTGTTAATACTTTAAATCCTGTATTTTTAAAACACACTACTGCCTTTTTTCCACGGCTCGTTGTAATAATTATATCGTCGCCATACTTATCAATCAATTTATTTTTCAAAGTTTTTTCATCGCACGTTCCTTCCATTTTTTCATGCAAAAATTTAGACCAAATTGACATTCATTTTCAGATTCTAAAAAATCACATAAATTGGAAAAAGCGTTTGCTAGATCTTCATCTTGTGGTCTCCCTCTTTTCTTATTTTCATCGACTGGATTTGTCGAGCAAAATCTACGTTCACACGATTTATGATACTTCGATTCTTCAGATACCAAACACATCACACTATTCAACCGTTTGAGCACCTCTTTACCCCATTCATCATTTCTTTTGTTCGCTACGTCCATAATTGAGGTTTTAAAATGAAGGGTAGATACTTGTACTATACTATCTCGACGTTCCTTACTCAATTTTTTTTCCAATTCTTTGAACATTCTTTGTCGCAGAATAAACAATTTTCTTTAAATTTAAATATATAATTTGAACGTAGCTTACCTTTGACAGGTGATATGTTACTCGTACCTTCTTTTTCATTAACATATTTCCTTATGGTGTCTGGTCTTGTGTAATTCTTTCGGCAATCTTTGTGAACAAGTACATTTTCTAAATTCACTAAAGACTTCCATTTATTATCGAATCGCGCTTTACTCGAATTTATAAGATTTGCTATGCCCTTAGCCTTTACAGATACACATTCACTTTCAACACTTAGTTCTTCATCACATATAAAACATAAATTGGCCATTTTTATAAACACTTTCTGAACTGAGAACGTTAATTTAAAAATAATATTTACTCGCATAAATATATCGACTGTAATGTAACAGTTACAGTGTTCACTATTGACTACACAAACATCGACTGTCGACCGTCTACGTATATGCATCAGACACCACCTGGCGAAATACCAGACGCCCTTCGGAACGCCACTACAATCCGAACAATACAACAATAGATCCCCTCAAGATTCAACGTTCACTGAAACCCTGTTTGTGTACACGTGTACTATGGCCGGCTCACCATCCACAACAATTCCGATTCTACGAATTATATCTTTTACAACCATTGCGATAATATAAATAATATAATATACACGTTAATATAATCCAATGACATTATTCATACTGTATATTTTATAAAATTATACGACTATTTCAAATGTACGACTTACAATAATTAAAATTATTAATATAATTTAACATTACATTATGTAAAATAATATGCTCGTTAACTTTTGTCATAGGTCATTTCAGCGTATCATTGACGGTTTTGGCTAAAACACAATAAAAAAAAAGATAAAAAAAAATTATTTTTTATATTTTTTAAAAAAATAACACTTATCGCAACATATATATATTAAAAGTAGCACAAGTCTATGGTAAATTGTATGGTCTTTAATTTTGGTCATGGGTATTTTTATCGTAAGTTAAAAATCTAACGAGTTATAAGCGAAACAAGTGAAAGTGGTGCGCCACCCTTTGAAGAGGGGTGGGGGGCTACGCACAAGGGGTAGGTGTCAGGACTTTTAGTATGTTTATAAGTAAGGTATGATCTAAAAAAAAAATTAAACTCCAGCTTTCGTGGAATTAGTTCCAAACTTTGTCGATTTTTGGTCTAATTTGACTGGGCTAAGCTTAATGATTGATTTAATAATATCAAGTCTTATTGAACAATCTATCACTATGTCTGTTAGGCTGGCAGATACTATAGTTAAAAAAATTACTCAAACATTTCCAACGGAATTGAAGGTAACTAAAAAAATAAAAGTATTAGAACATAAGAATAGTACTTATCTATTTTTTATAAATATAATTGTTGGTTATTAAAACTAAGTTTCAACTTTGACAATTAGGTTATTAGCCATACATTAATATAAATATATTTATATTTTTTAATGGTTATGGTTAATTATGTCATACTAGCCTTAAATCATACAATCCATTTACTTTTTCTATATCTAAACCAAAACGATATATTTTATTATAACTTATAAATTATTGCAGCAATAACTGCTAATAGAAATCACACATTAATGTAATTTATCTCAAACTTAAAATCATAGACATGCTTTTTTTTCGACATTTAATACTTCATAACGTTATGGTTAATATCTATAAGAAGTATATTATTATTAAAGTGAAACCTGTGTATAACAGACAGTTGCGGGTCTAAAATCTGTTATAAGCTACAGGTGTGCTTTGTAACAACAAAGATATCAAAACTTCCGAATTCCTTAATCCCGAGCTTCATACATTCTTCAATCCACCAACATATAAACAATATGAACTGCCACAAGTATACACATTAATGATCAACTTCAACATTTGACGAATATTCGTGATATCGATTTGTTGTTGTCATTTATAGTCATGCACAATATGTACAGTACCGATGACAAATAAGTGTTTCTGTGCAACATATTCAAAATAATATTTCAATCAGCATGTATTATTTTTCAGTGTCCAAAATTTGATAAAAAAAAAAAAAAATTGACCTTATAAAGCTATTTTTTATTCTTGAATACAAAAACAAATTTATTCACCAAACAAAAGACATTATCAGAGAAAACGACAAAAAAATATTAAATATCTCAAAACACATCAACTGTAACCTTATATATTCAATTGATAAACAATTAAAAATGTCACGGATAAGTTGAATGCATATTGGAGGAGATAATATTTTGATTTGGACTTAGAAAATACCTCATAAGTATTACCTATTGTATTATATTTATTAAAATAAATTATGTAAATCATGCATATTTGCAAAAAAACAGATGCCTAAAATATCCTTGCAATTTAAATGTTAATTTAAATTCAAATGAAGTCGTTGAGTTTGTTTTACCACCCAACAGCACAACAATAACCGACAATTTAAATAATTTGTTAACCATTGCGTGTATATACACATACTTCTCAAGTCATTTTCCATCACAAAAAGATACAGTATGTAATAATGTTATGAAATACACTCCAACAATTATTTAAATTTAAAACATTTATTTTATTCTAGCTGGAAACTATATTTGGACATATAAAAATAAACATGAATATTTTAAAATTTCATTTTACTAACAAAAACAAATTAAAAATTACGTTAGAAGAATGCCAACCTCAAATATTTGGAAATATACAAATAACAAAATTAAATGTAGGAAAAAAACCACGGAAAAAAAGGTCAAATTAAAATAATTAAATATATAACAATTAAAATTAAAGTATTAAATTAGGTAAAAAAAAATCACCCTGTACATATATATAAAAATAAATTAAACAAAAAATTAAAATTAAAAATATATATAAATTATTTTATTTCAAGATAACATGTAGTTCATACTGCAACATGTACATTTCAAAAATAATCACCCTGTACAAAGTACACACATTATACCTATACATAATGTATATGTATACATATCTAGGGTGAAAGACATAAATCAATTGATTTCAAGATAATATCCACAAAATATCATGTTATTTTTTTCAATGGTAAGCATTTTCTTTCATCTTGTTCTGAAGGAAATTTCATTTTTTTTTGTTAAGATATAACTGTTTTATAAACTATATTTTCAGTCTCACCCATCTATACTCTCAGTCTTTTTTCTATAGTTTCTCTACTTTTGATTTTACATTTTTAATATACGATGAAAATTATTAACTCTAATAAAAATAAGCCCAAATTGTGTTTCGAGGGCTACATGTACGGTCTCAAACATACCGGAAAAAGTAGTATTACATGGAGTTCTAGCAAAGCAACCATGCTCAAATGTCCAGTGACCATGTATACAAATCTTGAAATGTCAAAAATTGTCGAAAGTGGAACAACTCATATCATAACACATAGGCCAAACAAGAAAGAGGCTGAGATAAGTGTTATAATGAAATGAAAATTCAAGCTAGGACTACCAAAAACAACCCAGCACATACTTTTGGAGAATGTGTTGCAAAAAAAGTCAGATGCCACCTGAAAACATAGTCAAGAGAACACTACGAAACCAAAGAACAAAAAATTATCCCTTAGACTCTGATACAATCATGGGTAAGTATCACTATAATATATAGGTATATTATAATAGTTAGATTAAATATATACATTATAATAAATAGTTATATAAATATATTTAATATCTAATGGAAGACTTATAACATAATTTATTTCCAATCTTATTTTTTTTTAAATAAAAATGTAAATTAAAAAAAAATATAATTGTTTTAGATGAATGGTGTACAATGGGTGAGTCCCATAAAAAAAGATTTTTATTGTTTGACGATGATGTGAATGTGGAAGACCGTATGGTAAATTTTGCTACAGATGAAGATCTTCAACATATATCGAATAGTTCAAGTTAGTATGTGATAAGAGTTAAAATACAAAAACATTTATAACATCTACATACTGTGTGTTGAAAAATAAAAATCAAAAAACGTATGAAAAAATGTTGACTAAAATTGTAGAAAAATTTTCTGAACGGCAATTAAATCCAGATACAACAAACTTTCATATAGATTTTGAAAAATCTGTGTTGGAAGAGCATGTGTGTATTAATGGTGTTTTAGACAAAAAAAAACTAAATCAACTTGGGATAGACAATATCATTGAGGCACCTATGCCACAGATGCAAGGGTATTTGATTTGCAGCAACGGGCCTCAATGGCCTTTAAGCTGGAAGAAGAAGAAGAAAAGTTATTCTAAGTCAGTTCTATCTGTTAATCCTGTATATTTATTATGTTTATGTATAATACTGAACAGACATAGCAAACTAGCATACATAGCTAACGTTAGACGTCGTTAATATAACTTATTACTTTACTCTTGGCTAAGTAGTCATGTTCCAATTAGACTCAAAAACATTGTATAAATTTATTGCAACCATTTTCACCCCAGCCATGGATCAATGCCATACTTCGAATGATGACCATTTGTAGTAACAAAAATGGCCACACGGCAGAACTACAGGTAAGGAAGAAGGCGGGTCATCATAAATCACCTTATGTAAAAACTATTTTCCTGGCATTTAAAGCGTCCACACTACAGCATTATACACATACCGCATCACGTGACATCGTTTATGTATGCTACTGTGTCAACTGTCCAGTCTGCTCATGTAATAACTGCTACTGGTTTTCGTGAAAATATATCTTTATTTTTATCGGTTTATAAGAGATATTTATCCTTATTGTTATTATTATTGTATTGTTACTTATTATCTGAAAATCGAGGTTACGAAAAATTTCTTGGTAATATAAGGCAAAAGTGAGCAAAGCGTTACAAGAGGAACGGAATTACTGATTTGAAGTGCAAGTAAACGGGGACTCAACATTATACATGCGAATCGGTACGAACAAATATCAGAGGAAAAATGTAGCCGGACTACAGGTCGGTGGAAAAATGTTTGAGAAGATAGATAATTTTAAATATTTAGGCACTAACTTAAGTAGCACTAACGAGAGCCACGAAAAAATAAAAAAAAACGAATGACATCAGAAAATAAATATTTTTACGCCGTTTCTGGTCGGGGATATTAGGGTCGATGGTGCTGTCCAAAATATTAAAAGAACGACTATACATGGTACTAGACCATTAATAATGCATGCTTGTGATACATGGCCCACGACTCACGGAGAAGATAATAGACTAGCTACCGTGGATAGAAAATTCCTTAGGGAGATTTACGGACCAAAAATAAACGAAAACAAAACACACGAAATAAGATCTAACAGAGAATTGCAGGAGTTATTTGGAAAATCAGACATAATAGCGGCAATACGCCACAAAAGACTAAGATAGCTTGGACATTCTCTAAGAGCTAAATCAATACCAAATTCTGTATTAAGATTGACTCCTCAGGGAAGGACGATTGGAAGACCGAAACAGAGATGGACGGACCAAATACAAAAGAACTAAACCAACTTGGGATAGATAATTATATTTAAGCAGCATTAAATAGAGACCAGATGGAAGGAAGGTTGTAAGTGTTATAACTGCTACTGGTTTTCGTTAGTATTATATCCTTATTTTTATCGGTTTATAAGAGATATTTATCCTTATTGTTATTATTATTGTATTGTTACTTATTATCTGAAAATCGAGGTTACGAAAAATTTCTTGGTAATATAAGGCAAAAGTGAGCAAAGCGTTACAAGAGGAACGGAATTACTGATTTGAAGTGCAAGTAAACGGGGACTCAACATTATACATGCGAATCGGTACGAACAAATATCAGAGGAAAAATGTAGCCGGACTACAGGTCGGTGGAAAAATGTTTGAGAAGATAGATGATTATTAATATTTAGGCACTAATTTAAGTAGCACTAACGAGAGCCACGAAAAAATAAAAAAAACGAATGACATCAGAAAATAAATATTTTTACGCCGTTTCGGGTCGGGAATATTAGGGTCGATGGTGCTGTCCAAAATATTAAAAGAACGACTTTACTTGGTACTAGACCATTAATAATGCATGCTTGTGATACATGGCCCACGACTCCCGAAGATGATAATAGACTATCTACCGTGGATAGAAAATTCCTTAGGGAGATTTACGGAACAAAAATAAACGAAGACAAGACACACGAAATAAGATCTAACAAGAATTGCAGGAGTTATTTGGAAAATCAGACATAATAGCGGCGATACGCCACAAAGGACTAAGATGGCTTGGACATTCTCTAAGGGCTAAATCAATACCAAATTCTGTATTATGATTGACTCCTCAGGGAAGGACGATTGGAAGACCGATACAGAGATGGACGAACACAAATACAAAAGAACTAAACCAACTTGGGATAGATAATTATATTTAAGCAGCATTAAATAGAGACAAGATGGAAGGAAGGTTGTAAGTGTTATAACTGCTACTGGTTTTCGTTAGTATTATATCCTTATTTTTATCGGTTAATAAGAGATATTTATCCTTATTGTTATTATTATTGTATTGTTACTTATTATCTGAAAATCGAGGTTACGAAAAATTTCTTGGTAATATAAGGCAAAAGTGAGCAAAGCGTTATAAGAGGAACGGAATTACTGATTTGAAGTGCAAGTAAACGGGGACTCAACATTATACATGCGAATCGGTACGAACAAATATCAGAGGGAAAATGTAGCCGGACTACAGGTCGGAGGAAAAATGTTTGAGAAGATAGATGATTTTAAATATTTAGGCACTAACTTAAGTAGCACTAACGAGAGCCACGAAAAAATAAAAAAAACGAATGACATCAGAAAATAAATATTTTTACACCGTTTCGGGTCGGGAATATTAGGGTCGATGGTGCTGTCCAAAATATTAAAAGAACGACTTTACTTGGTACTAGACCATTAATAATGCATGCTTGTGATACATGGCCCACGACTCACGGAGAAGATAATAGACTAGCTACCGTGGGTAGAAAATTCCTTAGGGAGATTTACGGACCAAAAATAAACGAAAACAAGACACACGAAATAAGATCTAACAGAGAATTGCAGGAGTTATTTGGAAAATCAGACATAATAGCGGCGATACGCCACAAAGGACTAAGATAGCTGGGACATTCATTAAGGGCTAAATCAATACCAAATTCTGTATTAAGATTGACTCCTCAGGGAAGGACGATTGGAAGACCGAAACAGAGATGGACGAACACAATTACAAAAGAACTAAACCAACTTGGGATAGATAATTATATTTAAGCAGCATTAAATAGAGACAAGATGGAAGGAAGGTTGTAAGTGTTATAACTGCTACTGGTTTTCGTTAGTATTATATCCTTATTTTTATCGGTTTATAAGAGATATTTATCCTTATTGTTATTATTATTGTATTGTTACTTATTATCTGAAAATCGAGGTTACGAAAAATTTCTTGGTAATATAAGGCAAAAGTAAGCAAAGCGTTACAAGAGGAACGGAATTACTGATTTGAAGTGCAAGTAAACGGGGACTCAACATTATACATGCGAATCGGTACGAACAAATATCAGAGGAAAAATGTAGCCGGACTACAGGTCGGTGGAAAAATGTTTGAGAAGATAGATGATTATTAATATTTAGGCACTAATTTAAGTAGCACTAACGAGAGCCACGAAAAAATAAAAAAAACGAATGACATCAGAAAATAAATATTTTTACGCCGTTTCGGGTCGGGAATATTAGGGTCGATGGTGCTGTCCAAAATATTAAAAGAACGACTTTACTTGGTACTAGACCATTAATAATGCATGCTTGTGATACATGGCCCACGACTCCCGAAGATGATAATAGACTATCTACCGTGGATAGAAAATTCCTTAGGGAGATTTACGGAACAAAAATAAACGAAGACAAGACACACGAAATAAGATCTAACAAGAATTGCAGGAGTTATTTGGAAAATCAGACATAATAGCGGCGATACGCCACAAAGGACTAAGATGGCTTGGACATTCTCTAAGGGCTAAATCAATACCAAATTCTGTATTATGATTGACTCCTCAGGGAAGGACGATTGGAAGACCGATACAGAGATGGACGAACACAAATACAAAAGAACTAAACCAACTTGGGATAGATAATTATATTTAAGCAGCATTAAATAGAGACAAGATGGAAGGAAGGTTGTAAGTGTTATAACTGCTACTGGTTTTCGTTAGTATTATATCCTTATTTTTATCGGTTAATAAGAGATATTTATCCTTATTGTTATTATTATTGTATTGTTACTTATTATCTGAAAATCGAGGTTACGAAAAATTTCTTGGTAATATAAGGCAAAAGTGAGCAAAGCGTTACAAGAGGAACGGAATTACTGATTTGAAGTGCAAGTAAACGGGGACTCAACATTATACATGCGAATCGGTACGAACAAATATCAGAGGGAAAATGTAGCCGGACTACAGGTCGGAGGAAAAATGTTTGAGAAGATAGATGATTTTAAATATTTAGGCACTAACTTAAGTAGCACTAACGAGAGCCACGAAAAAATAAAAAAAACGAATGACATCAGAAAATAAATATTTTTACACCGTTTCGGGTCGGGAATATTAGGGTCGATGGTGCTGTCCAAAATATTAAAAGAACGACTTTACTTGGTACTAGACCATTAATAATGCATGCTTGTGATACATGGCCCACGACTCACGGAGAAGATAATAGACTAGCTACCGTGGGTAGAAAATTCCTTAGGGAGATTTACGGACCAAAAATAAACGAAAACAAGACACACAAAATAAGATCTAACAGAGAATTGCAGGAGTTATTTGGAAAATCAGACATAATAGCGGCGATACGCCACAAAGGACTAAGATAGCTGGGTCATTCATTAAGGGCTAAATCAATACCAAATTCTGTATTAAGATTGACTCCTCAGGGAAGGACGATTGGAAGACCGAAACAGAGATGGACGAACACAAATACAAAAGAACTAAACCAACTTGGGATAGATAATTATATTTAAGCAGCATTAAATAGAGACAAGATGGAAGGAAGGTTGTAAGTGTTATAACTGCTACTGGTTTTCGTTAGTATTATATCTTTATTTTTATCGGTTTATAAGAGATATTTATCCTTATTGTTATTATTATTGTATTGTTACTTATTATCTGAAAATCGAGGTTACGAAAAATTTCTTGGTAATATAAGGCAAAAGTGAGCAAAGCGTTACAAGAGGAACGGAATTACTGATTTGAAGTGCAAGTAAACGGGGACTCAACATTATACATGCGAATCGGTACGAACAAATATCAGAGGAAAAATGTAGCCGGACTACAGGTCGGTGGAAAAATGTTTGAGAAGATAGATAATTTTAAATATTTAGGCACTAACTTAAGTAGCACTAACGAGAGCCACGAAAAAATAAAAAAAAACGAATGACATCAGAAAATAAATATTTTTACGCCGTTTCTGGTCGGGGATATTAGGGTCGATGGTGCTGTCCAAAATATTAAAAGAACGACTATACATGGTACTAGACCATTAATAATGCATGCTTGTGATACATGGCCCACGACTCACGGAGAAGATAATAGACTAGCTACCATGGATAGAAAATTCCTTAGGGAGATTTACGGACCAAAAATAAACGAAAACAAAACACACGAAATAAGATCTAACAGAGAATTGCAGGAGTTATTTGGAAAATCAGACATAATAGCGGCAATACGCCACAAAAGACTAAGATGGCTTGGACATTCTCTAAGACCTAAATCAATACCAAATTCTGTATTAAGATTGACTCCTCAGGGAAGGACGATTGGAAGACCGAAACAGAGATGGACGGACCAAATACAAAAGAACTAAACCAACTTGGGATAGATAATTATATTTAAGCAGCATTAAATAGAGACCAGATGGAAGGAAGGTTGTAAGTGTTATAACTGCTACTGGTTTTCGTTAGTATTATATCCTTATTTTTATCGGTTTATAAGAGATATTTATCCTTATTGTTATTATTATTGTATTGTTACTTATTATCTGAAAATCGAGGTTACGAAAAATTTCTTGGTAATATAAGGCAAAAGTGAGCAAAGCGTTACAAGAGAAACGGAATTACTGATTTGAAGTGCAAGTAAACGGGGACTCAACATTATACATGCGAATCGGTACGAACAAATATCAGAGGAAAAATGTAGCCGGACTACAGGTCGGTGGAAAAATGTTTGAGAAGATAGATGATTATTAATATTTAGGCACTAATTTAAGTAGCACTAACGAGAGCCACGAAAAAATAAAAAAAAAGAATGACATCAGAAAATAAATATTTTTACGCCGTTTCGGGTCGGGGATATTAGGGTCGATGGTGCTGTCCAAAATATTAAAAGAACGACTTTACTTGGTACTAGACCATTAATAATGCATGCTTGTGATACATGGCCCACGACTCACGGAGAAGATAATAGACTAGCTACCGTGGGTAGAAAATTCCTTAGGGAGATTTACGGACCAAAAATAAACGAAAACAAGACACACGAAATAAGATCTAACAGAGAATTGCAGGAGTTATTTGGAAAATCAGACATAATAGCGGCGATACGCCACAAAGGACTAAGATAGCTGGGACATTCATTAAGGGCTAAATCAATACCAAATTCTGTATTAAGATTGACTCCTCAGGGAAGGACGATTGGAAGACCGAAACAGAGATGGACGAACACAATTACAAAAGAACTAAACCAACTTGGGATAGATAATTATATTTAAGCAGCATTAAATAGAGACAAGATGGAAGGAAGGTTGTAAGTGTTATAACTGCTACTGGTTTTCGTTAGTATTATATCCTTATTTTTATCGGTTTATAAGAGATATTTATCCTTATTGTTATTATTATTGTATTGTTACTTATTATCTGAAAATCGAGGTTACGAAAAATTTCTTGGTAATATAAGGCAAAAGTAAGCAAAGCGTTACAAGAGGAACGGAATTACTGATTTGAAGTGCAAGTAAACGGGGACTCAACATTATACATGCGAATCGGTACGAACAAATATCAGAGGAAAAATGTAGCCGGACTACAGGTCGGTGGAAAAATGTTTGAGAAGATAGATGATTATTAATATTTAGGCACTAATTTAAGTAGCACTAACGAGAGCCACGAAAAAATAAAAAAAACGAATGACATCAGAAAATAAATATTTTTACGCCGTTTCGGGTCGGGAATATTAGGGTCGATGGTGCTGTCCAAAATATTAAAAGAACGACTTTACTTGGTACTAGACCATTAATAATGCATGCTTGTGATACATGGCCCACGACTCCCGAAGATGATAATAGACTATCTACCGTGGATAGAAAATTCCTTAGGGAGATTTACGGAACAAAAATAAACGAAGACAAGACACACGAAATAAGATCTAACAAGAATTGCAGGAGTTATTTGGAAAATCAGACATAATAGCGGCGATACGCCACAAAGGACTAAGATGGCTTGGACATTCTCTAAGGGCTAAATCAATACCAAATTCTGTATTATGATTGACTCCTCAGGGAAGGACGATTGGAAGACCGATACAGAGATGGACGAACACAAATACAAAAGAACTAAACCAACTTGGGATAGATAATTATATTTAAGCAGCATTAAATAGAGACAAGATGGAAGGAAGGTTGTAAGTGTTATAACTGCTACTGGTTTTCGTTAGTATTATATCCTTATTTTTATCGGTTAATAAGAGATATTTATCCTTATTGTTATTATTATTGTATTGTTACTTATTATCTGAAAATCGAGGTTACGAAAAATTTCTTGGTAATATAAGGCAAAAGTGAGCAAAGCGTTACAAGAGGAACGGAATTACTGATTTGAAGTGCAAGTAAACGGGGACTCAACATTATACATGCGAATCGGTACGAACAAATATCAGAGGGAAAATGTAGCCGGACTACAGGTCGGAGGAAAAATGTTTGAGAAGATAGATGATTTTAAATATTTAGGCACTAACTTAAGTAGCACTAACGAGAGCCACGAAAAAATAAAAAAAACGAATGACATCAGAAAATAAATATTTTTACACCGTTTCGGGTCGGGAATATTAGGGTCGATGGTGCTGTCCAAAATATTAAAAGAACGACTTTACTTGGTACTAGACCATTAATAATGCATGCTTGTGATACATGGCCCACGACTCACGGAGAAGATAATAGACTAGCTACCGTGGGTAGAAAATTCCTTAGGGAGATTTACGGACCAAAAATAAACGAAAACAAGACACACAAAATAAGATCTAACAGAGAATTGCAGGAGTTATTTGGAAAATCAGACATAATAGCGGCGATACGCCACAAAGGACTAAGATAGCTGGGTCATTCATTAAGGGCTAAATCAATACCAAATTCTGTATTAAGATTGACTCCTCAGGGAAGGACGATTGGAAGACCGAAACAGAGATGGACGAACACAAATACAAAAGAACTAAACCAACTTGGGATAGATAATTATATTTAAGCAGCATTAAATAGAGACAAGATGGAAGGAAGGTTGTAAGTGTTATAACTGCTACTGGTTTTCGTTAGTATTATATCTTTATTTTTATCGGTTTATAAGAGATATTTATCCTTATTGTTATTATTATTGTATTGTTACTTATTATCTGAAAATCGAGGTTACGAAAAATTTCTTGGTAATATAAGGCAAAAGTGAGCAAAGCGTTACAAGAGGAACGGAATTACTGATTTGAAGTGCAAGTAAACGGGGACTCAACATTATACATGCGAATCGGTACGAACAAATATCAGAGGAAAAATGTAGCCGGACTACAGGTCGGTGGAAAAATGTTTGAGAAGATAGATAATTTTAAATATTTAGGCACTAACTTAAGTAGCACTAACGAGAGCCACGAAAAAATAAAAAAAACGAATGACATCAGAAAATAAATATTTTTACGCCGTTTCTGGTCGGGGATATTAGGGTCGATGGTGCTGTCCAAAATATTAAAAGAACGACTATACATGGTACTAGACCATTAATAATGCATGCTTGTGATACATGGCCCACGACTCACGGAGAAGATAATAGACTAGCTACCATGGATAGAAAATTCCTTAGGGAGATTTACGGACCAAAAATAAACGAAAACAAAACACACGAAATAAGATCTAACAGAGAATTGCAGGAGTTATTTGGAAAATCAGACATAATAGCGGCAATACGCCACAAAAGACTAAGATGGCTTGGACATTCTCTAAGACCTAAATCAATACCAAATTCTGTATTAAGATTGACTCCTCAGGGAAGGACGATTGGAAGACCGAAACAGAGATGGACGGACCAAATACAAAAGAACTAAACCAACTTGGGATAGATAATTATATTTAAGCAGCATTAAATAGAGACCAGATGGAAGGAAGGTTGTAAGTGTTATAACTGCTACTGGTTTTCGTTAGTATTATATCCTTATTTTTATCGGTTTATAAGAGATATTTATCCTTATTGTTATTATTATTGTATTGTTACTTATTATCTGAAAATCGAGGTTACGAAAAATTTCTTGGTAATATAAGGCAAAAGTGAGCAAAGCGTTACAAGAGAAACGGAATTACTGATTTGAAGTGCAAGTAAACGGGGACTCAACATTATACATGCGAATCGGTACGAACAAATATCAGAGGAAAAATGTAGCCGGACTACAGGTCGGTGGAAAAATGTTTGAGAAGATAGATGATTATTAATATTTAGGCACTAATTTAAGTAGCACTAACGAGAGCCACGAAAAAATAAAAAAAAGAATGACATCAGAAAATAAATATTTTTACGCCGTTTCGGGTCGGGGATATTAGGGTCGATGGTGCTGTCCAAAATATTAAAAGAACGACTTTAATTGGTACTAGACCATTAATAATGCATGCTTGTGATACATGGCCCACGACTCACGGAGAAGATAATAGACTAGCTACCGTGGATAGAAAATTCCTTAGGGAGATTTACGGACCAAAATAAACGAAAACAAAACACACGAAATAAGATCTAACAGAGAATTGCAGGAGTTATTTGGAAAATCAGACATAATAGCGGCGATACGCCACAAAGGACTAAGATGGCTTGGACATTCTCTAAGGGCTAAATCAATACCAAATTCTGTATTATGATTGACTCCTCAAGGAAGGACGATTGGAAGACCGAAACAGAGATGGACGGACCAAATACAAAAGAACTAAACCAACTTGGGATAGATAATTATATTTAAGCAGCATTAAATAGAGACCAGATGGAAGGAAGGTTGTAAGTGTTATAACTGCTACTGGTTTTCGTTAGTATTATATCCTTATTTTTATCGGTTTATAAGAGATATTTATCCTTATTGTTATTATTATTGTATTGTTACTTATTATCTGAAAATCGAGGTTACGAAAAATTTCTTGGTAATATAAGGCAAAAGTGAGCAAAGCGTTACAAGAGAAACGGAATTACTGATTTGAAGTGCAAGTAAACGGGGACTCAACATTATACATGCGAATCGGTACGAACAAATATCAGAGGAAAAATGTAGCCGGACTACAGGTCGGTGGAAAAATGTTTGAGAAGATAGATGATTATTAATATTTAGGCACTAATTTAAGTAGCACTAACGAGAGCCACGAAAAATAAAAAAAACGAATGACATCAGAAAATAAATATTTTTACGCCGTTTCGGGTCGGGAATATTAGGGTCGATGGTGCTGTCCAAAATATTAAAAGAACGACTTTACTTGGTACTAGACCATTAATAATGCATGCTTGTTATACATGGCCCACGACTCACGAAGATGATAATAGACTATCTACCGTGGATAGAAAATTCCTTAGGGAGATTTACGGAACAAAAATAAACGAAGACAAGACACACGAAATAAGATCTAACAGAGAATTGCAGGAGTTATTTGGAAAATCAGACATAATAGCGGCGATACGCCACAAAGGACTAAGATGGCTTGGACATTCTCTAAGGGCTAAATCAATACCAAATTCTGTATTATGATTGACTCCTCAGGGAAGGACGATTGGAAGACCGATACAGAGATGGACGAACACAAATACAAAAGAACTAAACCAACTTGGGATAGATAATTATATTTAAGCAGCATTAAATAGAGACTAGATGGAAGGAAGGTTGTAAGTGTTATAACTGCTACTGGTTTTCGTTAGTATTATATCCTTATTTTTATCGGTTTATAAGAGATATTTATCCTTATTGTTATTATTATTGTATTGTTACTTATTATCTGAAAATCGAGGTTACGAAAAATTTCTTGGTAATATAAGGCAAAAGTGAGCAAAGCGTTACAAGAGAAACGGAATTACTGATTTGAAGTGCAAGTAAACGGGGACTCAACATTATACATGCGAATCGGTACGAACAAATATCAGAGGAAAAATGTAGCCGGACTACAGGTCGGTGGAAAAATGTTTGAGAAGATAGATGATTATTAATATTTAGGCACTAATTTAAGTAGCACTAACGAGAGCCACGAAAAAATAAAAAAAACGAATGACATCAGAAAATAAATATTTTTACGCCGTTTCGGGTCGGGAATATTAGGGTCGATGGTGCTGTCCAAAATATTAAAAGAACGACTTTACTTGGTACTAGACCATTAATAATGCATGCTTGTGATACATGGCCCACGACTCACGAGATGATAATAGACTATCTACCGTGGATAGAAAATTCCTTAGGGAGATTTACGGAACAAAATAAACGAAGACAAGACACACGAAATAAGATCTAACAAGAATTGCAGGAGTTATTTGGAAAATCAGACATAATAGCGGCGATACGCCACAAAGGACTAAGATGGCTTGGACATTCTCTAAGGGCTAAATCAATACCAAATTCTGTATTATGATTGACTCCTCAGGGAAGGACGATTGGAAGACCGATACAGAGATGGACGAACACAAATACAAAAGAACTAAACCAACTTGGGATAGATAATTATATTTAAGCAGCATTAAATAGAGACAAGATGGAAGGAAGGTTGTAAGTGTTATAACTGCTACTGGTTTTCATTAGTATTATATCCTTATTTTTATCGGTTAATAAGAGATATTTAACCTTATTGTTATTATTATTGTATTGTTACTTATTATCTGAAAATCGAGGTTACGAAAAATTTCTTGGTAATATAAGGCAAAAGTGAGCAAAGCGTTACAAGAGGAACGGAATTACTGATTTGAAGTGCAAGTAAACGGGGACTAAACATTATACATGCGAATCAGTACGAACAAATATCAGAGGGAAAATGTAGCCGGACTACAGGTCGGAGGAAAAATGTTTGAGAAGATAGATGATTTTAAATATTTAGGCACTAACTTAAGTAGCACTAACGAGAGCCACGAAAAAATAAAAAAAACGAATGACATCAGAAAATAAATATTTTTACGCCGTTTCGGGTCGGGAATATTAGGGTCGATGGTGCTGTCCAAAATATTAAAAGAACGACTTTACTTGGTACTAGACCATTAATAATGCATGCTTGTGATACATGGCCCACGACTCACGAAGATGATAATAGACTATCTACCGTGGATAGAAAATTCCTTAGGGAGATTTACGGAACAAAAATAAACGAAAACAAGACACACAAAATAAGATCTAACAGAGAATTGCAGGAGTTATTTGGAAAATCAGACATAATAGCGGCGATACGCCACAAAGGACTAAGATAGCTGGACATTCTCTAAGAGCTAAATCAATACCAAATTCTGTATTAAGATTGACTCCTCAGGGAAGGACGATTGGAAGACCGAAACAGAGATGGACGAACACAAATACAAAAGAACTAAACCAACTTGGGATATACAATTATATTTAAGCAGCATTGAATAGAGACCAGATGGAAGGAAATTAGTAAGTGTTATAACTGCTACTGGTTTTCGTTAGTATTATATCTCTATTTTTATCGGTTTATAAGAGATATTTATCCTTATTATTATTATTATTGTATTGTTACTTATTATCTGAAAATCGAGGTTACGAAAAATTTCTTGGTAATATAAGGCAAAAGTGAGTAAAGCGTTACAAGAGGAACGGAATTACTGATTTGAAGTGCAAGTAAACGGGAATTCAACATTATACATGCGAATCGGTACGAACAAATATCACAGGGAAAATGTAGCCGGACTACAGGTCGGAGGAAAAATGTTTGAGAAAATAGATGATTTTAAATATTTAGGCACTAACTTAAGTAGCACTAACAAGAGCCACGAAAAAATAAAAAAAACGAATGACATCAGAAAATAAATATTTTTACGCCGTTTCGGGTCGGGGATATTAGGGTCGATGGTGCTGTCCAAAATATTAAAAGAACGACTATACATGGTACTAGACCATTAATAATGCATGCTTGTGATACATGGCCCACGACTCACGGAGAAGATAATAGACTAGCTACCGTGGATAGAAAATTCCTTAGGGAGATTTACGGACCAAAAATAAACGAAAACAAAACACACGAAATAAGATCTAACAGAGAATTGCAGGAGTTATTTGGAAAATCAGACATAATAGCGGCAATACGCCACAAAAGACTAAGATGGCTTGGACTATTCTCTAAGAGCTAAATCAATACCAAATTCTGTATTAAGATTGACTCCTCAGGGAAGGACGATTGGAAGACCGAAACAGAGATGGACGGACACAAATACAAAAGAACTAAACCAACTTGGGATAGATAATTATATTTAAGCAGCATTAAATAGAGACAAGATGGAAGGAAGGTTGTAAGTGTTATAACTGCTACTGGTTTTCGTTAGTATAATATCTTTATTTTTATCGGTTTATAAGAGATATTTATCCTTATTATTATTATTATTATTGTATTGTTACTTATTATCTGAAAATCAAGGTTACGATAAATTTATTGGTAATATAAGGCAAAAGTGAGCAAGGCGTTACAAGAGGAACGGAATTACTGATACTGTGTGCAAAAAAACGGGGACTCAACATTATACATGCGAATCGGTACGAACAAATATCAGAGGGAAAATGTAGCCGGACTACAGGTCGGAGGAAAAATGTTTGAGAAGATAGATGATTTTAAATATTTAGGCACTAACTTAAGTAGCACTAACGAGAGCCACGAAAAAATAAAAAAAACGAATGACATCAGAAAATAAATATTTTTACGCCGTTTCGGGTCGGGAATATTAGGGTCGATGGTGCTGTCCAAAATATTAAAAGAACGACTTTACATGGTACTAGACCATTAATAATGCATGCTTGTGATACATGGCCCACGACTCACGGAGATGATAATAGACTAGCTACCGTGGATAGAAAATTCCTTAGGGAGATTTACGGACCAAAAATAAACGAAGACAAGACACACGAAATAAGATCTAACAGAGAATTGCAGGAGTTATTTGGAAAATCAGACATAATAGCGGCAATACGCCACAAAAGACTAAGATGGCTTAGACATTCTCTAAGAGCTAAATCAATACCAAATTCTGTATTAAGATTGACTCCTCAGGGAAGGACGATTGGAAGACCGAAACAGAGATAGACGGACACAAATACAAAAGAACTAAACCAACTTGGGATATACAATTATATTTAAGCAGCATTAAATAGAGACCAGATGGAAGGAAAGTTAGTAAGTGTTATAACTGCTACTGGTTTTCGTTAGTATTATATCTTTATTTTTATCGGTTTATAAGAGATATTTATCCTTATTATTATTATTATTGTATTGTTACTTATTATCTGAAAATCGAGGTTACGATAAAATTTATTGGTAATATAAGGCAAAAGTGAGCAAAGCGTTACAAGAGGAACGGAATTACTGATTTGAAGTGCAAGTAAACGGGAACTCAACATTATACATGCGAATCGGTACGAACAAATATCACAGGGAAAATGTAGCCGGACTACAGGTCGGAGGAAAAATGTTTGAGAAGATAGATGATTTTAAATATTTAGGCACTAACTTAAGTAGCACTAACAAGAGCCACGAAAAAATAAAAAAAACGAATGACATCAGAAATAAATATTTTACGCCGTTTCGGGTCGGGGATATTAGGGTCGATGGTGCTGTCCAAAATATTAAAAGAACGACTATACATGGTACTAGACCATTAATAATGCATGCTTGTGATACATGGCCCACGACTCACGGAGAAGATAATAGACTAGCTACCGTGGATAGAAAATTCCTTAGGGAGATTTACGGACCAAAAATAAACGAAAACAAGACACACAAAATAAGATCTAACAGAGAATTGCAGGAGTTATTTGGAAAATCAGACATAATAGCGGCAATACGCCACAAAGACTAAGATAGCTGGGACATTCATCTAAGGAGCTAAATCAATACCAAATTCTGTATTAAGATTGACTCCTCAGGGAAGGACGATTGGAAGACCGAAACAGAGATGGACGGACACAAATACAAAAGAACTAAACCAACTTGGGATAGATAATTATATTTAAGCAGCATTAAATAGAGACCAGATGGAAGGAAGGTTGTAAGTGTTATAACTGCTACTGGTTTTCGTTAGTATTATATCTTTATTTTTATCGGTTTATAAGAGATATTTATCCTTATTGTTATTATTATTGTATTGTTACTTATTATCTGAAAATCGAGGTTACGAAAAATTTATTGGTAATATAAGGTAAAAGTGAGCAAAGCGTTACAAGAGGAACGGAATTACTGATTTGAAGTGCAAGAAAAACGGGGACTCAACATTATACATGCGAATCGGTACGAACAAATATCAGAGGAAAATGTAGCCGGACTACAGGTCGGTGGAAAAATGTTTGAGAAGATAGATGATTTTAAATATTTAGGCACTAACTTAAGTAGCACTAACGAGAGCCACGAAAAAATAAAAAAAACGAATGACATCAGAAAATAAATATTTTACGCCGTTTCGGGTCGGGGATATTAGGGTCGATGGTGCTGTCCAAAATATTAAAAGAACGACTTTACATGGTACTAGACCATTAATAATGCATGCTTGTGATACATGGCCCACGACTCACGGAGAAGATAATAGACTAGCTACCGTGGATAGAAAATTCCTTAGGGAGATTTACGGACCAAAAATAAACGAAAACAAAACACACGAAATAAGATCTAACAGAGAATTGCAGGAGTTATTTGGAAAATCAGACATAATAGCGGCGATACGCCACAAAAGACTAAGATGGCTTGGACATTCTCTAAGAGCTAAATCAATACCAAATTCTGTATTAAGATTGACTCCTCAGGGAAGGACGATTGGAAGACCGAATCAGAGATGGACGGACACAAATACAAAAGAACTAAACCAACTTGGGATAGATAATTATATTTAAGCAGCATTAAATAGAGACCAGATGGAAGGAAGGTTGTAAGTGTTATAACTGCTACTGGTTTTCGTTAGTATTATATCTTTATTTTTATCGGTTTATAAGAGATATTTATCCTTATTATTATTATTATTATTGTATTGTTACTTATTATCTGAAAATCGAGGTTACGATAAATTTATTGGTAATATAAGGCAAAAGTGAGCAAGGCGTTACAAGAGGAACGGAATTACTGATTTGAAGTGCAAGTAAACGGGGACTCAACATTATACATGCGAATCGGTACGAACAAATATCAGAGGAAAAATGTAGCCGGACTACAGGTCGGTGGAAAAATGTTTGAGAAGATAGATGATTTTAAATATTTAGGCACTAACTTAAGTAGCACTAACGAGAGCCACGAAAAAATAAAAAAAACGAATGACATCAGAAAATAAATATTTTTACGCCGTTTCGGGTCGGGGATATTAGGGTCGATGGTGCTGTCCAAATATTAAAAGAACGACTTTACATGGTACTAGACCATTAATAATGCATGCTTGTGATACATGGCCCACGACTCACGGAGAAGATAATAGACTAGCTACCGTGGATAGAAAATTCCTTAGGGAGATTTACGGACCAAAAATAAACGAAAACAAAACACACGAAATAAGATCTAACAGAGAATTGCAGGAGTTATTTGGAAAATCAGACATAATAGCGGCAATACGCCACAAAAGACTAAGATGGCTTAGACATTCTCTAAGAGCTAAATCAATACCAAATTCTGTATTAAGATTGACTCCTCAGGGAAGGACGATTGGAAGACCGAAACAGAGTTGGACGGACACAAATACAAAAGAACTAAACCAACTTGGGATATACAATTATATTTAATCAGCATTGAATAGAGACCAGATGGAAGGAAATTAGTAAGTGTTTATAACTGCTACTGGTTTTCGTTAGTATTATATCTCTATTTTTATCGGTTATAAGAGATATTTATCCTTATATTATTATTATTGTATTGTTACTTATTATCTGAAAATCGAGGTTACGAAAAATTCTTGGTAATATAAAGCAAAAGTGAGTAAAGCGTTACAAGAGGAAACGGAATTACTGATTTGAAGTGCAAGTAAACGGGAATTCAACATTATACATGCGAATCGGTACGAAAAAATATCACAGGGAAAATGTAGCCGGACTACAGGTCGGAGGAAAAATGTTTGAGAAAATATATGATTTTAAATATTTAGGCACTAACTTAAGTAGCACTAACAAGAGCCACGAAAAAATAAAAAAAACGAATGACATCAGAAAATAAATATTTTTACCGCCGTTCGGGTCGGGGATATTAGGGTCGATGGTGCTGTCCAAAATATTAAAAGAACAACTATACATGGTACTAGACCATTAATAATGCATGCTGTGATACATGGCCCACGACTCACGGAGAAGATAATAGACTAGCTACCGTGGATAGAAAATTCCTTAGGGAGATTTACGGACCAAAAATAAACGAAAACAAAACACACGAAATAAGATCTAACAGAGAATTGCAGGAGTATTTGGAAAATCAGACATAATAGCGGCCAATACGCCACAAAAGACTAAGATGGCTTGGACATTCTCTAAGAGCTAAATCAATACCAAATTCTGTATTAAGATTGACTCCTCAGGGAAGGACGATTGGAAGACCGAAACAGAGATGGACGGACACAAATACAAAAGAAACTAAACCAACTTGGGATAGATAATCTATTTTAAACAGCATTAAATAGAGACAAGATGGAAGGAAGGTTGTAAGTGTTATAACTGCTACTGGTTTTCGTTAGTATAATATCTTTATTTTTATCGGTTTCTAAGAGATATTTATCCTTATTATTATTATTATTATTGTATTGTTACTTATTATCTGAAAATCAAGGTTTACGATAAATTTATTGGTAATATAAGGCAAAAGTGAGCAAGCGTTAAAGAGGAACGGAATTACTGATACTGAGTGCAAAAAAACGGGGACCAACATTATACATGCGAATCGGTACGAACAAATATCAGAGGAAAATGTAGCCGGACTACAGGTCGGAGGAAAAAATGTTTGAGAAGATAGATGATTTTAAATATTTAGGCACTAACGTAAGTAGCACTAACGAGAGCCACGAAAAATAAAAAAAACGAATGACATCAGAAAATAAATATTTTTACGCCGTTTCGGGTAGGGGATATTAGGGTCGATGGTGCTGATGTCCAAAATATTAAAAGAACGACTTTACATGGTACTAGACCATTAATAATGCATGCTTGTGATACATGGCCCACGACTCACGGAGAAGATAATAGACTAGCTACCGTGGATAGAAAATTCCTTAGGGAGATTTACGGACCAAAAATAAACGAAAACAAAACACACGAAATAAGATCTAACAGAGAATTGCAGGAGTTATTTGGAAAATCAGACATAATAGCGGCAATACGCCACAAAAGACTAAGATGGCTTGGACATTCTCTAAGAGCTAAATCAATACCAAATTCTGTATTAAGATTGACTCCTCAGGGAAGGACGATTGGAAGACCGAAACAGAGATGGACGGACACAATACAAAAGAACTAAACCAACTTGGGATAGATAATTATATTTAAGCAGCATTAAATAGAGACAAGATGGAAGGAAGGTTGTAAGTGTTTAACTGCTACTGGTTTTCGTTAGTATTATATCTTTATTTTTATCGGTTTATAAGAGATATTTATCCTTATTATTATTATTATTGTATTGTTACTTATTATCTGAAAATCGAGGTTACGATAAATTTATTGGTAATATAGGCAAAAGTGAGCAAGGCGTTACAAGAGGAACGGAATTACTGATACTGTGTGCAAAAAACGGGGACTCAACATTATACATGCGAATCGGTACGAACAAATATCAGAGGGAAAATGTAGCCGGACTACAGGTCGGAGGAAAAATGTTTGAGAAGATAGATGATTTTAAATATTTAGGCACTAACTTAAGTAGCACTAACGAGAGCCACGAAAAAATAAAAAAAACGAATGACATCAGAAAATAATATTTTTACGCCGTTTCGGGTCGGGGAATATTAGGGTCGATGGTGCTGTCCAAAATATTAAAAGAACGACTTTACATGGTACTAGACCATTAATAATGCATGCTTGTGATACATGGCCCACGACTCACGGAGATGATAATAGACTAGCTACCGTGGATAGAAAATTCCTTAGGGAGATTTACGGACCAAAATAAACGAAGACAAACAACACGAAATAAGATCTAACAGAGAATTGCAGGAGTTATTTGAAAATCAGACATAATAGCGGCAATACGCCCCAAAAGACTAAGATGGCTTAGACATTCTCTAAGAGCTAAATCAATACAAAAATTCTGTATTAAGATTGACTCCTCAGGGAAGGACGATTGGAAGACCGAACCAGAGATAGACGGACACAACATACAAAAGAACTAAACCAACTTGGGATAGATACAATTATATTTAAGCAGCATTAAATAGAGACCAGATGGAAGGAATTAGTAAGTGTTATAACTGCTACTGGTTTTCGTTAGTATTATATCTTTATTTTTATCGGTTTATAAGAGATATTATCCTTATTATTATTATTATTGTATTGTTACTTATTATCTGAAAATCGAGGTTACGATAAATTTATTGTAATATAAGGCAAAAGTGAGCAAAGCGTTACAAGAGGAACGGAATTACTGATTTGAAGTGCAAGTAAACGGGGACTCAACATTATACATGCGAATCGGTACGAACAAATATCAGAGGAAAAATGTAGCCGGACTACAG
>NC_040878.1:92844534-92897621 GCF_003676215.2 Rhopalosiphum maidis | reverse complement strand
TAAATATTATATTCAAAAAGAATTATCAATAAGTTTTTACAAAAGTATCTTACTCAAACAACGCTTTTAAAACTAGCTAAAACAAATTATAGTTTGTATTTATAAATTATAAGTGTTCGAAATTTTAGATTGACAAAATTGAATATTTTTGATTGAAAACTAAATTGATTTTATTTTGTACAATCAAATACATTACATTTGATATTGAATATCAAATATCTAAGCTGTTGCCGCCATAGCATAATATAATATAATATAATAAAATAATATAGGTACCTATATAAATATAATGTAAAATACTATCGGTCACGGAGGAACAACCGATCGACACACATACACACAAACACTCGCCAGTCGTAATTTTTATATTTATTTTTTGTTTAACACGACCACCGCCATTTTGTCTTCTCCGCCCGTTGTCGTAACCTAGGCCGTCGCGAAACAATATTTTTTTATATATTTACGAATTGATAATTTTTATTATAAAATTATAAATATTTATCTATATTATTATACTTTTTATATTTTATTGCGTGGGCATTAATCACCATATATTTGTTAAATTGCCATATTTACATTATACTATTATTATACATATTCATTGCCGTATTTTCGTTATTTTATACCTTTATGTATATATTTGTTGAGTGTGAATTTTATTTAGAGTATTACAGGCATATGTAGTGGCTGGCCAGCAGTTCACCGACAAAGTGTGAGTTATATTTTACATTGTTATTTAGTATTATATATTATATGTACTCGTTGCGCCAAAGGGCTATCTTTCCTAACTTTAATTATCATTAAGGGCTTTTCTTTTATATTTTTCATATCAATTATACTAAGCAGCTATTGCATGCTTTAATAGCGGTTTTTCTATACTATAATGTGTTATTGAGCCAGAAGGGCCATAACTTATTTTTGTTATACTGTATTATATTTATATTTTATTCTGTTTAGCCATCAGGGCTACGCAGTTTTAACATTTATTAATTTATTATATTTTTCTATTCGTGCGATTTATTTGTTCAATTTTTATTACATCTGGTTGTGCAGAACCGGCATTTGGGTTAGGTCTATTATTATATATATACATTTTACCTGTTGGGCCAAAAGGGCCGTAATTTATTTACTATATTAATATATTATATTTTATACCAGATTATATTTGAGTTATCATTTATTATGCAGTTACCTATTCGTCCTTAGATTTTAAGTATACACACAAACACATCACTACATCACATAGCTCACTAGTTATACCTATTTACGCGGCGAACCCAACCAATTCTAGTTGAGCTATACACATTTACATAATTTTACACAAGTCGGTCAGGAGTTGCCCCGATGTGTCCCGAATGCAGGTAGTCGTATTTTAAATTCAAGTATCCCCATTGCATCCAAGCACACATTGGTTCACAAAATTAGCTTTATAAAAGCTTATAATTAATAAAATAAATAAAATATTTAAAAATTTTAAATACAATATTGGAGCCATTTGGAGGTATTTGTATTTTAAATTACATATGAACTATAATTAATACATCAATAAATAGTATAATAATTATAGTGTTAGAGTTAGGTTTTTAAAACTGATTATTTAAAAAAATTAAAATTGGATATTTCCAACTTGTTTGATTTTGTAATCAGGGTTTGTATACATTTATTTTATTAATTTGTTTGGTTGTTTCCTGAGGACTCCAAACAATAGATTAAATTTTTATTTTAGCATCTGTTTGGCATTGTTTCAAAATTTCCAAAAGTTGAAATATTCTTGGATAGATAGTGAATTTAATTTCGAATGCAAACTTTCACACGCATCGTTGTCAAATACATATTGGAATTATAAGTATAGCTTACATATTTCAGGAGAAAAATCAGAATCATCATTAATATAAGTGTCTACTAAATAATCACAAAATGTTTGTTAGTGTAAATTATTACTGCTACTTTACTCTTTTGAGTTAATTAACCCTAACCTAAATAATAAAAGTGTTCGAATGTTTAGGAATATTACATTTTTATTATCATTTATCAACACAATGTTGCATTTCAAAACTAATACAATTTTTTTTAAACAATTAGGAAAATTTTCTTTTTATTATTATTAAACACTATCGCTAATTAAATTGTTCATTAGAATTAGTCCTTGATTCTTGTTTTACGAAAACTGTTATCTGTTATTTATAAATTTGGTAATAAAACTATTTTAGATTTGTTTCATAGTTTGATTTATTTAAAAAATATAATGTAATAATATGTAAAAAACGGGATTAAAACGGGACTATCTTCTAAAAACGGGATAAATAGCGTCCCGTTTGAAGTTTGTCGGGACAACGGGACATGATGACCAAAAAAGGGACAATCCCGTTTTAAACGGGACGTCTGGTCACACTAACTTAGCATGCACGAAGTATTTTGGTAACCGGGTGCACGGCCTAATATTGTATGTTCCCGGTCCATACATTAGCATTTTTGATAAGCAAAGTATGTGCTTGTGAAGCAGTTCTTAAAAAATATTAAATTAAATTATAGTATAATAGTAAATAATGTTATGATAAAAAAGATTTATAAAATTAGTTAACTATATGGAAACTTAAAAATATCGACACAAGCAAAGTTGTATTTTAAAAGTTTTTGGATTAATATCAAGTTAATTTCTTTTAGATATTCCTCAAATCTATTCATTTCATTCAAGGTATATATGATGTAAGACATATATGACTTAGAATTTGTTACAATCAGAAAATTTCACATCTAAAATATATTAAATATATATTTATTTTGTTCTTACTGATATATTTACAATATTCTTCTGGAGACTTTGGAGGATCTGTGATAAATAAAAAATAAAGATGTAATTTTTGTGGATCACATTAGTTTTTATATGTTTCGTATTGTAAAAAAAAAATGTTAAAAAACATATCTATATATTATGCAATTAATGCGATGAATTAAATTAATTATTTATAAAAATTATTATGAAAAACAATTTTACATTTATACTTTATAACAATAAGTATTTACCATCCATATTATATTTTCTTTTACTGGCAAAATCGAAGAATTTAATTTCATATTCTAGAAAGTTTAATTTTGTATTATTATTTTATTTTAAACATTTATAATGTTTATATGAATTTTATAAAATGTTTAGTATTTCTTAGCTGTACTAAATTTAATTTATCTTATAAAAAATATTTACCAGGATTAACTTATTAATCTAATATGTAATTCTAATTATAAAAGTTAATTTGATGAAAATTGTTAAGGATTAACCAGAATTGTTAGTCATAAATTAAATATTAATCATTGGTTAACCAAATGATAAAACTAACCTCAAGCTAACTTTTATCAATTCGGAATTAAATATCTGCACCCTTCGTGTTATTAACTAAAAGGATGTCTGAAATAATAGTTATTGATCCGAAAAAAGAGTGTGAACATCAACATTGCACAATATGTGACATGACTTTGATAAAGTTTGACCCCAATGTTTCCTGCGCAAACTAGCTAAAATGATTCACTAACCAATGTCTATAATATTATGGCCATTTATAACAAATCGCTAGATTCAAGTACGAATAGACACTGAGGCATTACAATTCACAAATACGTATACATCTGAAAAATCCTGGAGTCCAACAAGAATCAGTCCTTGATCCCTGGACCCACACTGTTCAATATATTATTCTGTCAGGATATACCAAAACCAAAAATATGTGAGTTGCTAATATATAGAGATGGTATTAAAATACAGAATAAAATTTTGAAGGCTCAATACAACACTAAATAGCTAAAATATTAGTGTGGTATAAGAAATGGAAACTCAAATTAAATCCCTTTAAAGCGAAGCAAATATCTTCACCCTATATACGCAGATACACAAACCCAACTCAAGTTCAAATTATTAAAACATTACACGGAATAAGAAGGATGGAGAAGTTATATATTTTGGAGTTATTTTAGACTAGAAACTAACATAGAAACTACATATCAATATAGTAAACTAAACCTAGCTTGTGCTCGGATGAAAATATTATATCCCATAGTAAAGTGAAAAAAACTTCAGACAACACAAAATAAATGCATAAGAATACTCTTTAAAGCCTTTAAAGCTTTATTAATATAATTTAAATAATAAATTTACATTATTAATTATTTATATATAGGTATATATATATACCTATGTATATTAATACCGGTCCTCTTTTAAATCTATTACAACAACTTGGATATAACATTTAAATTATAATTATCACTCTTTCTATATTATTATACTATTCACAATCCTAAGGACAAACTATAATAGGAATAAAGAAGAAAACATATGTATAGATTTATCATGTATTGGAATTATTGGTTAACTTGAAAAAGCTAAATCATTTAAATAACCAATCATTAACACTGTGTAAACCAAAATACGTAATTCACGATAACAAGTTTTAAAGCATATACCTTTGTAAATTAGTTTCCAAGAACCATACATTTTCACATAATTTATAAACTCCTTAGATGTTTCTGTAATAGTTAATTTTTAAATTACAGTCATCCATAGATACACATAAAATTCCATGTCATTTATGAAATAAAATTTTTTTTATTACGCATTATTTATCAATATAGACATTGATATTATATTATCCATCTCATGTGTCACCGTTCGTAAGTTTATAGGTATAATTTTATGAATTCTACAGATTATTTGTATAATATCCATAAAAAAAACTCATTTACATATTATATAATAATATTATTCATTTTCGTGATACAGATAAGAACATATTTTCATATTTCGTATGGTTTTTACGAATAATAGACTAATAGGCAGTTAGTAGACAGACTATTTTTAGATTAGATAGCGGATAGTCTATAATATTATGATGAATACAGGTAGGTCTTTCTTAACGTATTAGACTACCAAGCTCCTAAAGCATCATTGATGCTTGACAATATGGCTCTCGTTATACTAATCCCTTATTAATCTAATAATAGAATTATCTTAGTCCATGTATGTAACGTTTTTTTTATAGCTCACTACTGATGAACGATTTCTTACTGATCAAACGATAATAATATGATATGAACTAATTCATAAAACGTCAAATAATTGGAATTAACTTTTACATAGAATTATATACAAATATACAATAATCAAGAATCAAAAGTGTATACGTTTATACCAATCACGATTATTCAAGAGTCAAGATTTAAGACTGATGTTCTGAAGGCGTGAACTACCTACTAGTACTAATTGTAGTTTATAGTGGTAAATATACGAACAACAGCCAAGTCATCGAAAATATAGTTCTGAGTTGTGTTGGGTACATAAGTAGTATTAGTAGTATGTGCACCTCGAATGACTAAGTTAAATTTTAAATTTTACAATTTAAAGAGGGATTTGCAGAAGGATTTGTCGGGTTTATTTATTTGTTGAGTTTTAGACAAAGTAGTTTCACTTATTTTATTTTTATATTAACAACACCGTTTGGGATCAGCTATAATTAATAAATATACCTATTATATAAACTATAAGTCATAATATTAATAAATTAATAGTTTTAACTGATTTCCATAACATCTTCATTGTTGAATATAACTAATCAAATTTTCTTAAAAACAAATTTAAATGTAAAGCTGTATTAATGCCTCTTTAAAATATGTCATTTGACAATGACGTACTTTTAATTTATAGAAATTAAGTAACTTACTAAATCTTACAATAAGACAATAGTTTATATATCCTTGTTCCTCTAAAATAATATATTACAAGTTAATTTATATTTAAATTGAATGCTCATTAGGTTAAAGCATAAATTAATTATTCATTTGTAAATTAGATTAAATACAACTATTATATAACATATAAGCCTAATTTATCTGAATAACATAGAAACAAGTTATACAATATTTGAAATGATAACATGTCATTTTAACAAATATGTGTGAACCAAATAAAGTTGCAGTCAGTGTCAGAATCTTATACTTAGGTACTTACTAAAAAGTCCTGATCCTTTTAAAGCATCTGTTAAGTTATATACAGACATTATAAATATGATATTGACAAACATAATATATATTATATATATTGGAAAAAAATATTTTCAAATAAATATTAATCTTCAAATAATTAATCTTTTTAGAGGGAAAAAGTTCCAAAATGTTTATGAAGGCTTGAGATAATTAGGATAAATTTGGAGGGATGTTTGAGGTTTCACTCTCTCCTAACAAAAATTATGAAGTTTGAAAAATTTGGTTTCAAATAGTTCCTATAATAAATCCCAAAATAGATGTGTAGGTTTGAGGTACATAGAAAAAAGTTAACTTCGTGTGAGCAGATAAAGGTAGTTATAGTTCAGAAAAAAAAGTTGGTTGTGTAAAATAAATTTAGTTTTTTTTAAATTTTGAATTTTATTTTATTACTTAAATTACATTGACCTTACTTTTTAAATATCACAAAGGTAAACAAGCAAAGTAATATATCTATAATATATTTACCATGTGTTCGTGTTTAAATTGTATGAACACATTTTAACCCGTCGTTGGTGCACATGTGAGCGACGCGCTCACACAGATAGTATTTTGAATATTATTCGTACACATATTATCGAATTAATCTGATAAATACCTTCAAATAACATGTCTATAAATATTAATAAAAATAAATTATTGTGCTATTTGCCGTTTCCTATCAGTTATCATTAGACAAAGTCGACAATACCATTTAATAGACCGTGTCAATATGTAAGGAGCATACGTCGAGCATATATAAAGTAAAAATAATTTTTTGAAATAAGATTGTAGTTTTTTATTTTTATTTTATAAATTATGAGCTGTACATAAAAAAGTGTTAATTTACTTTTTTGTGAAGGATAAAAATATACATATTTCTAGGTATGGTTTGATTTTTTAAGTTAATTAATCAATTAATATTAATATAAAAAGTAAAGTGTGAGCGCCGCGCTCACAGTGTAGCAATCATTTTACGAATTATATATGTACCAACGACGGGTTAAAATGAAAAGTTTAATAATTTGACGCCCCTTACCACAGCAATCTAAATACAATAAAAAACTATTAATTAAATTAATATAATACAATTAGAGATTTAAAAATGGTTTTAAAAAGATAGGTATGTCACTGAATGGATATAACTGAAGTAACGTACACTATTATTATAATTTATTGTTCTTCAAAATATCTATATGTATTATATGTTATGATATCATATTTTTCAATAACAAATATGTTACGTAACAAAAACTTTTTATTAAGTTGTTACCTATTACCAATAAATCTAAAGACTAAAAACTACTTGATTTATTTATTTCATACTTTTAGCTATTTAATGATTGTATATATTAAATATATAGATTTAGAGACATTGAATCACGTGTAAAATATACCCCACTATTCTAGTTTCATTATGTATTAATATTTCTGAACTGTGGTAAAATCGCATATATACCTATATTCTTTTGAATAAGTAATTTAAAATTGTAGATTAATTAAATTTGTATTTGATCCAGAAAATTTTTCTTTACCGAAATAAAATAAAAAATCAATAAAATAAAATCAATTTACCAATCAAAATATAAAAATATTTTTATAGTAACTATTCTACTAAATATAACATTTTTACGATTAATCAATAATCAGTACCAATGTTAAAATTTTCAAGATGACATGTACTTATACAAATTATTTAACTATTATATGCAGTGAAAAAAAAAATAGGTATTTTTAGTATTAAAAGATTGAATTTTTTTTGTATAAAGTACAATAATTTAGAATTATAGCATAATATGTAAGTATATTTAAATTAATTTACCAATATTATCTTGGAATATTATTAGCGAATAAATAAGTCCTTTCTACGTTTGAAAATTATTTTTATATATAATGTTATAATGAGTTATTTTATTTTACTTATATAATAATAATCTACTATTTATTATCTGTATTCTGTAAACTTACCATTATATTCTAATAAAATAAAATGTATTAAATGTAATTATATATACATTATAATAATATAGTATGTCCATATTATATAAACATTATGATTAATAATTGATTATTTTGTAGCAATATATCATTGTAATTTTTTTATTTATACTAATAAGGTCAGTTAATAATTTAAAATTTAATAAACAAATAATATAAAATATAGTCATATGAATGTTAGTTAATATCACTCTCATATTTTAATTTGAATATAAAATTACTAAATCAATGTTATGTATTTGTTACCTTTAAGGCTAGCATCACTAAAATGTATTATACATATCACTGTTAATGACAACGTTATTAAAAATTCATAAGAAATCATAGTTATTGTTGAGATATTCACAAAAAAAGGGTATAAACGTTACGTTGCGTAGATAGAATGTGATTATTTTTTTATAAGTTACAATGTTAAGTTTGGTTTTTATTTAATTTATTAACAACTAAGTACACATTACAGAAATAATTTAATAAATCATTGTTTATTTTAAAAACTCATATATAAAACAAACATGGCCCACATTTATGGTTTACATATTTTTTTTTGTTTTTCTATACGATAAATAGTTGAAAAACAAATGACGATTGTTGGTAACTAAAACCAACCTCACCTATTTTATCAATAATCTAAGTCGAATAGTATCTATCAGATTTTGGCGGTTAGTGATGTGATGTGGCGCGTGAGTGATGTTACTCATTTCTCCGTTATTCAAATAAAATATTATCAACTATAAAAATTCGATGTATAGAGATAAAATATAAAAAAAATAGCACTATTTTTATTTAGGATGCGAGAGCGTAACGGGCGTTTTTTTTCACGATTTGTCGGTTGGTACAAAATTCAGGAGATCGGCAAATTTAGATTGCTTATAGACTTTTTTCTGCCAATTAAATGAATACGATAACACATTCTATTATTATGATATAATTACAAATAGTGGTATATAAATAAATAACAATTACACGCATGCTGATCGGCACTATCACGTCGTAATCCGAAGTCTGGTCCGCTCCGGCCTCAACTACATTTAAGTCCGGCTCTTTAATTTTGGGCGATTGTAAAATCGGCCCCAGAAAAAAAAAGTTTAAAAAGGCTATTGAGTTTACAATTAGGTCCGTGTTTCTTTCAGGTAAAAATTATTTAGATGTAAACTCCGCCCGGATAAATATGTTTTTATGTAATTTTCTTACAATATTTTTAAGAACCACTTAGCATTAACCAGGGGACACCACGAAGATACGATTTTAATATCCTCCAAAAAATATTTTCATTTCCGTATCATTATTCTAATAAATATTAAATTATTAATATATTATTTAATATTTAAATAGTAATAAATTAACGATAATATACTAGCAAAGAATTTGATTTTCCTAAAAAAAGTGATGGCCCTGAAAAGGGCCGTTTAAGAAGAACTATTTGTTAAAAATTTGAGTTTAAGCACGTTCTCCGCGGATACGACGGGCCAGTTGGATATCCTTTGGCATTATGGTGACGCGTTTGGCGTGGATGGCGCACAAGTTGGTGTCTTCGAAAAGACCGACCAAATAGGCCTCGCTGGCTTCCTGCAACGCCATGACGGCGGAGCTCTGGAAACGCAAGTCGGTCTTGAAGTCCTGTGCGATTTCACGCACCAGACGTTGGAACGGCAATTTGCGGATCAACAGCTCCGTGCTCTTCTGGTAACGACGGATTTCACGGAGAGCGACTGTTCCCGGACGGTAACGATGGGGTTTCTTCACTCCTCCGGTGGCGGGTGCGCTCTTACGGGCGGCTTTGGTGGCCAACTGCTTCCTGGGAGCCTTACCTCCGGTAGACTTGCGGGCTGTCTGCTTGGTACGGGCCATTGTAAAATAGGTGATATCAATCCACGACTTATCTTCAGAAGAAATGTATACACAATGAAACACGGTGAGACAAACACCCTTTATTTATACGATTTTCAGAGGGTTGCTAACGTAGTATGATTGGGCCGAGGGGTGTGGTCTCGCGCATTCCTCGGTGTAGGGTATGTGGATCGATCGCATAAATACCGCGTTGTCGAACGGTAAGTTACCATTTATCTCAACAAACCTCGTCTTCGTTACAACCACTAATACGTCTACAGCAATAGGTTATCATGACTGGTCGCGGCAAAGGAGGAAAAGGTCTTGGAAAAGGAGGTGCCAAACGTCATCGCAAAGTGTTGCGTGATAACATCCAGGGAATCACCAAGCCCGCAATCCGTCGTTTGGCTCGTCGGGGAGGAGTGAAGCGTATTTCTGGATTGATCTACGAAGAAACCCGCGGAGTGTTAAAAGTTTTTTTGGAAAATGTAATCCGTGATGCGGTCACTTATACTGAACACGCAAAGAGGAAGACCGTTACCGCCATGGACGTCGTCTACGCACTGAAACGCCAAGGTCGTACATTGTACGGATTTGGTGGTTAATCACTCAATTTACTTAACTTTTTTAAAAAGGCCTTTTTTAGGGCCACCATATTTATTATATCGAAATACATCGTGTATAAATGTTACTTTTTCATACTTGAGATTTTTTTGAATAATATTGGTGTATTCTCACATAAAATATTTTTAATAGACATTTTTAGTCAAAATATTCCTTTTAAAATCTTATTGTGGGTATCGCGGTTGAAAAGGAATTATGTAAATTTATTATAATACTGAGTTAGAACAATATTGGAAGTTGGTCTAATATATTTTTATACCATAAACGTGCTGCATACTGAACATTTTTAATTTAACGTATTATATCAATAATAATAACCCATATAGTAAAAAGTAATTTTAAAATAAATTTAGAAACATTTTTGGGAAAATAATGAATATTTTTTAAACATTGTTTAATGATCGACATATATTTTAAAAAAGATTAAAAGGTATTTTTTGTCCGGAAAAAATAGTCTTCAAAATATATTTAAAAATTCGTTTTATTCAATTTTTAAAATAAAATTACCAACACGCAAATGCAACAAGTTTCGAGCTCTATTTTTGATCGGTATATTGTTTCGCCTTTTAGAATAATTATTAAGCACGTTTTCTTTTATTATATAACTATAAGCATGTATTAATGTAAAATTACATTAAAAATATTTAATTAATAATATATTTATATAAAATAATATTGCAATAGATAGATACCTAGGTGCCAATATTTGTTAATAACACGCTGGGTTAATATTAAAATATTTTAGCTGGCTGATGTTGTACACACCTATTTTCAGTTTAAAATCAAATTTCATTTTCACAAATAAAAATAAAAGAATATTATGATTAAAAACATCTATTTTATTCATTGTTCACGTTCATCTATTGTTATTGTTACAATATGTTGTATGTAAATTGTGAATGTTATTTCTTGGGAATCATACCTAAAAACGCAGGTACTTAAAGTCAAAAATGAAATCAATCATAATCTATAATATATTTCTTATTATAATGTATTTTATAATTATTTCAAGTGAATCCCGGTAGATTTTGGTTTCCTCAACTTTGTTCGTATACGAATACTTTCGTTTTAGATAATATATATGCGGAAAACATTAGTGATGTATGTAACATAATTTTAAAGCTTTTCGCTTTATATTTATTAATCTCGTCAGTGATGCTTAAAAACATAATATCTAATTAAAAGATCCAACTATTTTCGTATGTTTTTCATAAGATCGGTTGTGTAATTTTTTTATTTATTTGATTTTTCAAACTTTTTCATGAACAATTGAGAAAAGTGCTCGAAAATTTAAAAATCGCTAAATATGTGTTATAAGTTTGTTGCTTAATAATTTTTATATTAATAATAAAGAACGCAATGTCCAAGTTAATATATGATTTTTATTTTAAAAACCATTACATCATGTGCTCTCTGCATGACTTACATTTTAACTACAATTTTATAACCTTAAAACTGAAATCGCCAAACAATTACGCTACTATTCTTATCATATGACACATGATGCGATATAAACTTTTCTAATTAAAAAGTGATTTCTAAATCACTAAGCAGTAAATCTATTAGTAAAAAACAAAAAAAAAAAAAAAAAAAAACACGCAATAAGAATGAGTTAAAATAAATTATATGTGATACACTTATTAACATTTAACGCACTAAGTTTGTTATTAAAATATAATCAGTACACGATGTCATATTGTGCGGCGACTACTGTTGGTACAAAATATGGTAGAGCCAACAAAGGTTCAAGTTTGTGGTAGGCACTATACACAAATAATATTACGCCGTTATAATATTGTATTGTGAGTAAATATCAATACGTATAAATTATAATAATCATCAACAGATTGACGAGTGTTGATCCGAAGAGCATATCATCGCGACGAAAGTATAATAACTGGAGTATTCAAAGCGGAGGGGGACGTGATCCTCCGGTACGATAGAAGTAAATCGAAAAAATCCTAACCAACGAGAAGTGGGTATTTTTTAAATACGCAAGTCACGAAAGTGATTTTTTTAGGTGTATCAGAAAAAATTTGTGGTCCTGAGAAGGACCGTTTTAAGGGTGCGCGACGCGTGAGAAGTGATCGTTCAAAGTTTACTTCTTCTTGGGAGCTGCTGTTTTTTTCGTTGGAGTCTTCTTCGCTTTTGGCTTTACAGCGCCCGCAGGTTTTTTCGGCTTGGCCGGAGATTTCTTCGGTTTGGCAGCCTTAGGTTTAGCGGCGACGGCCTTTTTGACTTTTTTAGCTGCCGGTTCGCCGGAAGCGGGCTTCACCTTCTTAGCAGAAGTCGACTTCCTCTTTACGGCACCGGGGGCTTTGACTTTTTTAACGACCGGCTTCTTTTTGGCCGCAGCTACCTTCTTCGGTTTTACCTCGGCAACCGGCAGTTTGAAATGTCCAGAAGCGCCGGTGCCCTTGGTCTGAACAACAGTGCCGTTGGCGACGGCGGCTTTCAAAAACTTCCTGATGAACGGCGCCAACTTGGCGGGATCGACTTTGTAGTTGGCAGCCAAGTACTTTTTGATAGCCGGCAAAGAAGAACCTTTCTTCTCCTTGAGTTCCTTGATGGCAGACGTGACCATCACGGAAGTGGTCGGATGAGACGCAGCGGCGGGCTGCTTCTTAGTCTTAGCAGCAGCAGCGGCCTTCTTCTTGGCCGGAGACTTTTTCGCAGCTGGCGATGCAGCCACTGGTGCCGGAGCGGCCAGAACGACGGTTTCTGTCATAGTAGAGCTGATGTCGAACGTAGTAAAGCAACTCGAAATCTTACAGTCGAATATAACATTGAACGACGGAACGGTTAGAAAATATATATACTGTACCGTACCGACTAGTAAACCGTTGTGATTCGCGCCATCGACACGGTTACGGTTGTGCAAACATTTTTCACGATTACTCAGCAAGAAACAGTTGTACGACTCTGGTTTTAAACTTTCCAGAAAGCCAACTAAATTTCAAAAGATCCTATATATCTAAATCGACGCTATCCGGTATCAAAAAACCACCACGGATCGTTATTCCCACGATCCCAACCGGGTTTTCGTAGACCATGTTCGATGGTGTACCGTATGACCGAAACCAATTTAAAACGTTCAAAAACTTCTTAGACACATTCTATACGAGTTTACCAAGACACGAGCGTTTGTAGATTGCAAATCGACCAATTTGCCGATGAACGGTGGCTTTTCAAAATCAAGGATTTTAGGTTACTGTTACGGCACGTTGTCATTCACGTTTCTACCATTGAAGTGTTTACGTTGCAGACTTTACCTATGAATCTAATATTAATCGTATTCACCTTAAATATTTTTTTTAAATAATCATAGTATTTCACCGTTTAGGGATTTTGGTCGAAACTCCATTATAAATAAACACAATTTAATTTATTTTCTCATCATCCGTGGTATCGTATCTGATACATTGTAGTGGGCCAATCGACAGTCGTTGTGCAGTGATGGTGTAGCCGTGGGCTTAATAAAATAAGATTTTGCAAACAATTTTAAAGTGCTTATTTATTGATATTATTCTAAGTGTTTTAATAAGAAAATTAGATTAAGCCGTAGATACTGTTTCGTGATGTCAACCGACGTGTCATTATAAAGTTTGCACGCGTCGTAAACCGACGTCGCACCTTACACCATACACAATTATATTTTTCTGTTATTCATTAGCATTTGACGTGTTGTTGTCGAACCTTGATGATGATATACTGTTTTTATATAAATAGAGTATTTTATTACTTATTATCTATGAAGACAAGAATTGATAGTAGCCGAAACTACCGGAGAACCTAAGATACCATCTAAAGCGGGCAAATATCAAATAACGTAACATTTCAATAGTTGTACTAATTAATACGGGGTGATTTTTTTTATCATAAAACACTCATTATTTCAAAAAGTATTCATGTTTTTGAAAACATTTTTTTACATAGTTTTAAGTTGTTTAAAAAAACAACGTTTTTATTAAAAAATTATATTTTTAAATATTTTTTATCCTTATATTATTTTAAGTTTTTTACTTTTTTGAATGACGACATAGAGTTTTAATTTCATATTCCAAAGCAGAATAGTTTTCTGAGTATTTTGATACATACAAATCAAATGTAGGGCGAGTAGTTTATGAGTTATAAGTATTTAAAGTTTAGACTGCGCCGCCCGACAAAGCTTTAAATACGTATAACTCATAAATTACTCGCACAAAATTCGAATTTTATAAAAATTTAAAAGTACTCAGACAATTATTCTGCTTTGGAATATGAAATTAAAACTATGTTGTCATTAAAAAAAAATAAAAAACTTAAAAATAATATAATTGTTTAATAAAAGCGTTGTTTTTTTAATAACTTGGAACTATGTAAAAAATGTTTTCAAAAACATGAATACTTTTTGAAATAACGAATGTTTTATGATAAAAGAATCACCATGTATAGTATAAGAACTGAAGGATTTCCTATAAACGATAGTATAGTTTGGTGTAATTCAGCTAAAGCTTACAATAATACTATTGCGATAATACGCAGTGATAAGAAGTTAATATTAATTAAAATGTTATATTGATTATTGTAGTGCAATATTTGGCAATCTAATTCGTGGCTGGCCTAATTTAATGATTTTAAACACGTTTTGTAAATATTCGTTCATATTTGCTTGTTGTGGGTAAGGGGTCTGGTGTGCCTTGCTTTCTGGACTGTTTTGATGAGTTGCTGGTTGAAGCGTGTAAATTCTAAAAACAATGCGACTCTTTAAATTGAATTCCATTCGTAAATTCTGATTTTAAAATATTATTACGATGTGATGGTAAACATACAAATATTTTTTTTGATACACTGTAATGTGTGCACATTAAACATACATACAATGTATGTAACACAGAGCGTATTTTATGGAAACGGGACATTTTTGCGGAGTATAACTTAGGTATGTCAGATAGGTATTGTAAACGGAATAAAAACCTGTAGAAAGAAAAACAGTTATCGAAATAAAATATTACGTGTCCTTCATATTATGTTAACGACACTTTAAGAACTTTAAATGTTATTGATGTGTACGGTTTTTAATTTTTAATTTAACGTAGGTATCGACTAATCGAATTATTGTATTATATATTTACACTTTTTAATCATAAAGTAACTGTTGAAGTAGGTAATTAATTTTTTGTATAAGGTAGGAACAAAATGAATGTCCACAGGGTAGGACTTTAAAAAATAGGTATCTTTTAATAATTATATTTTAAGTGGATAAATAACAACAAAAGTACTACCTCTATACAATACATACATAATAATGTATTTGTAATTCAATATTATAAGCGGTACGGTAAGCATTTAAAACATTTTTATTCAAATAAATTTTCATATGGTTGTGTGTAAAGTGTAATATTGTATTCTGTGGATTTTCTCTACAGTTCCCCAAAAGGTTATATACATTATAATATTTAATTATTATCGACAGGCTTAATTAAACGTTTATTAAAAAATATATAAATAATTAAAACAATTTTTTTACGGTTGTTTATAGTAGATAATAATTTTGTTTATCTAACACACACGTTAAAGTCGTACCTATAGTATAAATCTTAATGTGTGATGGAGACAAGTACAACACTACACAGTTATTGTCGATTTGTTATGGCCTACTATGTTGTAAAAAATCAGTGTTAAAGGTCACGGTAAAGGGCGGTTATGCATAATAAAAGCGAAATACGAAATGTGTGATGGCCCTGAAAAGGGCCGTTTTAATGGAATGGTGGTGTATTGAACTAAAGATTAGGCGCGTTCTCCGCGGATACGACGGGCAAGTTGGATATCCTTTGGCATGATCGTGACGCGTTTGGCGTGGATGGCGCACAAGTTGGTGTCTTCGAAAAGACCGACCAAATAGGCCTCGCTGGCTTCCTGCAACGCCATGACGGCGGAGCTCTGGAAACGCAAGTCGGTCTTGAAGTCCTGGGCGATTTCACGCACCAGACGTTGGAACGGCAATTTGCGGATCAACAGCTCCGTGCTCTTCTGGTAACGACGGATTTCACGGAGAGCGACTGTTCCCGGACGGTAACGATGGGGTTTCTTCACTCCTCCGGTGGCGGGTGCGCTCTTACGGGCGGCTTTGGTGGCCAACTGCTTCCTGGGAGCCTTACCTCCGGTAGATTTGCGGGCTGTCTGCTTGGTACGGGCCATTGTTGAATTCGTTTGTGTACGATTAGACGAACTGTAAAATACTGATGGTTCTCTGAAACCAAACACACTAGTATTTATATAAAAACGGATTCGTTTCTACCGTTATCATTGGTCGACGCGTTGTCGATAATCGGTAAGTGGGAGAAAACAAATGTAGCGTTTCGATTGGCCGTTAGTGCTCCGTGAAACGCATAAATACATTGAAATTTGTTAATCGAGCATCAGTCAACGTTCAGCGTTCGTCGCAGCAGTTTGTCGAGTAATCAGCTAGAAACTACATAAAATCAACATGACCGGACGCGGTAAAGGAGGAAAAGGTCTTGGAAAAGGAGGAGCCAAACGTCATCGTAAAGTGCTCCGCGATAACATCCAGGGAATCACCAAGCCCGCCATTCGTCGGTTAGCTCGTCGTGGTGGAGTAAAACGTATCTCCGGTTTGATATACGAAGAAACCCGTGGAGTGTTGAAAGTGTTCCTGGAAAACGTAATCCGTGATGCCGTGACATACACCGAGCACGCCAAGAGGAAGACCGTCACCGCCATGGACGTCGTGTACGCCCTCAAACGCCAAGGTCGTACCCTGTACGGTTTTGGAGGTTAATACGTCTCATTTGCGATTTGCATACATTGTTAAAAAAAAACACTATTAAAAAGGCCCTTTTCAGGGCCACTACTTTTTTTACATAACTCCACTGCCCCCGCAGTAGTGTACTGTGTCCAATATTTCTATTTGTTTTGTTCTAGTTCATATCAAATTATTTTTGTGTTGGTGGAGTAATAAGTTTTATGTGTGTAATTAGATTTGAAACACAATAGTAACACTGTTCTTTATAAGTGTGTATAAACTCAAATATAAAAACAATACGAAATTGATTTCTGTGTAAACCAAATTGGTGTTTACCACGAATGCTCGCGGGTAGGTTAAAAGTTAATATAGAAATCACTGGAATAATATTTATCACATATTGATATGGATTGAGACTAAAAAAATTTGCGGAAGGTATTTTTTCAATCTAATTGATAATGGTAATTTTATAGTAGTTTTGATGTAATACACTACTTTGTTACAGCTAATAGACAGATCCACTTTGTTGATGTCATAAGAATATTATAATATGTTATGTACGGACCTAACTTTTACTAAGTGAGCTCTTACTATGTCGGGATTCCCGAAGGAGAAAATAAACCTTCCTTCATTAAGGCTGCAAATGACTATCATATCACTCTATCTATCTATCACTATCAATGTTTTTTTTTTCGTGTTACGTCATAATTTTGTATTTAAATTATTTGATACATTTTTCTGACACAAGGAGATTTACGTTTTAGTCTATTATGATCCCTGAACACTTTATCAATCGACATAACTTACAATATTAAGACATATATTAAATACCAATTATATCGTAATATTTATTTATTTTTGTAGATTGTTAATGGGTACGCACACACAGAATGTATGTGAGTCATGCTCATTGATCTGGACTTTAATATGATAACTAAGCGCAGATAAACCTGACGACACAATAACAAGTATATATGACTACAGTATTTATTTTTACAACTTGTCACGATGATGAAGTTAGAAGTATATTCTGTACCAAGATAAAATTTAGCTCAACAGCGTTAGTGTAATTTAAAAAAGGAGAAGACTTACGCTACATTGAATATGATAAATTTGTGGCCCTGAAAAGGGCCGTTTTATTAGAAGATTAGGTGTTGCTTGCTAAGTGTGATTAGACTTTTTTCTCGGTTTTTTTGGGTAAGAGAACAGCTTGGATGTTGGGCAACACACCACCTTGTGCGATGGTAACTCCGGACAACAATTTGTTCAATTCTTCGTCGTTCCTGATTGCCAATTGCAAATGTCTGGGGATGATACGAGATTTCTTGTTGTCACGGGCAGCGTTACCGGCCAATTCCAACACTTCGGCTGCCAAATATTCCATAACGGCGGCCAGGTATACCGGTGCACCGGCTCCGACGCGCTCGGCGTAATTTCCTTTTCTCAACAAACGATGGATACGACCGACGGGGAACTGGAGTCCGGCACGGGACGACCGGGTCTTGGATTTACCTCCCTTCGATTTGCCTGCTTTGCCTCTTCCGCTCATGATTGTGTGTGTGCTTGACTGCTTTGTTAACGATTCGAACACTGAATGATGATTAAACCCATCGGTAGGGGCCATTATATAGCCAAAATTTAGAAAACAGTGCTGCGATTGGACAGTTTGAAACGTCATGACGATATTGCTTGACTTTGTTTGATATGCAACTACTACTAAACGATGTTGTTTTCCATCATCATTCTAATAATGTTTTCTCTTGGAAAAGCTACTATTTTTATCAGACACGTAACCGCTGTAAATCCTGTTTGTTCTGTTTTATCTATTAGAATTTGGCCAATGCCTGTTTGACGTGTCTCCTTGGGTTACTAATATATACCGTCGCTTCGTGTATTCCGACATCATTCGAGTTTGAATTATTTCACCGTCAACGACCACAATTCACAGAAAAATTATCAGCCATGGCTCCAGGAGGTAAATCCGCGGGAAAGGCGATGAAAAAATCGTCCGGCAAGGCACAAAAGAACATCGCCAAATCTGACAAGAAACGCAAGCCCAAGAGGAAAGAATCATACGCCATCTACATCTACAAAGTATTGAAACAAGTACATCCCGACACCGGTGTTTCCTCTAAGGCAATGAGCATTATGAACAGTTTTGTCAACGATTTGTTCGAGCGTATTGCCGCCGAGTCCAGTCGTCTGGCTCACTACAACAAGCGATCGACCATCACCAGTCGGGAGATTCAAACCGCCGTCCGACTCTTGTTGCCCGGTGAATTGGCCAAGCACGCCGTCAGTGAAGGAACAAAAGCCGTAACCAAGTACACTAGTTCCAAATAATTGACTTATATTATAACACTCTCTTTAAAAAGGCCCTTTTTAGGGCCACCAATTTTTCTATGATATACCACTGTTATAATCGATGATTATTTTTAAAATTTAAAAATTGAAATAATACTTTTTTTGTCGCGTACAAACCTCCTGTGAATAATTATAACAAAAATAATTTTATCCCGGTTAAAAACATTTGTTGAACAGTGAACACATAATTATCATCATAATACTTAACACATTCGAGACGAATCACGCGCGAGGCGCGTGATACAACTATGTACAATGGAGACGGAACATTTTCGCTCCTTTTTTCCCCTGGAGACGAACAGTTTTTACCAATTTTCGTACAATTATTATGCTTTCGCATTTTAATAAACTTTTATGGTTTTTTCACTATAATATAGTAAAAATGTTGTAGTTTTAAAAAAAAAAAAAATAATTTTCATAACTTAAATACTTCATATTTTTCTTACCGGTCAAAACACGATCAAAAATGACAAAAAAAAAAAGTCGACCGATTTTTTTTTAATATAAAACTTCAAAAATAACATTTTTCTTTATTCATAAATTCAAAATAAATAACATAATTTAGTTATTACCAAAAAACTTAAATATAAAAACAAATTTATAAAAAATAATCTTAATATTCATACTACTTCAGGATTCATGTGTAGTATAAAACAAGTTAAAAAAAAATAATAAAATTACTGAAAATTCCTATATAAAATGTGTTAATACTAATAATGATTTTAATTTACAACCAATAATTATTTATAGTGTGATATTTTTCAAAACAATCCTCAATACATAACGGTGTATCACACTGTTTGCAATAAAACGAAGTTTCTTTTCTTCCTCTTTTGCCACTTATATATTTTATTTTATCGGCACAAACTTTACAGACTCTTCTTGGATTTTGCTTTGATGCTGTTGATGGTATACGTGCAATAAAATGTCGTCCTGACAGCCGATTTGTAACCGTATCATTATAGTTGTCTTGATTATAGCCACTTTTTTCTGCCAGTTGTAAGCCCAAATTAATTATAAATGTCCTTAATGTTATTTTTTTGTGTTGGTTTACTCTGTTCTTCAATATGTAACTATTTACAACTGTTACCATAAATAAATGAAAGAACATTTTTTTCCACCATTTTAAACTTTTTCTCTGAAATGGATAATATGAAACCATTTGATCTCCGTGATCAACACCTGTTTTGTTTATATTGTAGTCAATAATAGAATTAGGTTTAAACTTAAGAAGTTCACCAGTTTTAGATCTAACTGAGACTTGTTTCATATCTGCTGAATGAGCTGTTGATAACATCAACACGTCTCTTGTATCTCTCCATTTGATACATACCAAAGGACCTTGTTTCGAATATGTCATTTCACCTTTTTGTAATTTTTCCTTTACTACTTCTTTAGGTAGTCCTTTACGGTTAGACATAACCGTACCTACACCATTTGTATTTTTTTTCCAAAGAGCATTTAGAAGTGCTGGGCTTGTATAAAATCTATCCATGTACACAGTGTGACCTTTATAATAATACTCTTCTAAAAGTCTATCAAACAAAGCAATTATCGAATTATCTTTTTGATTTTTACCAGAATAAATTTCAAATTTTAAAGTATATCCTGTAAGAGGATCTGATAGAATATATAATTTCATACCGTATTTATGTGGTTTATTTTTCATATAAACTCTGAAATGTATACGACCTCTAAATGGACACATACCTTCGTCAATAGTCAAATTTTGACCAGGTTGATATGACTCAACTGTTTTTTTATTGATTAAATCAATATAAGGACGGATTTTAAATAAACTGTCATGATTTTCTTTACCTCTTGAAATATAATTTGCATTATTATTCAAATGCAACATTGAAAAAATCGATGAGAAACGATCTCTAGTCATTAGCTTTGACGCAAATGTGCTATGAATAAATGCATTCTTCGACCAAAAGTCTTTGATATGTGGTTTTGGTATTATAGACATATGAAGAATGATTGAAAAAAAACTATATATTTCAGAAATATTAACTGGTTTCCATTTATGCCAAATAGAATTTTGTTTCAGCATATTTTTTCGTCGAAGAGATCGAATAATCGAGTATGCATACCTATTAGTTTCTTTTTTTATTAATTTAATTAAATTATCTGGGAAAAAAATACTAAAAAACTCTATTTCAGTTGATTTACCAAGTACTTCATCTGAGACACCTGACATTGACGTAAATACGTGAGGTTGAGGTTCAGGATTTACTCTTTCCCATTCACATATAACAGGTTCTGTACTTTCAATTGAACGTCTTTCTATATCTCTATTTGTTAAAAAAGGTTCATTATTATCATGATTTTGTATAAAATTTTCATGTTGAATTTCGTCTATGGTGTCATCAAAACCCCATTCCTCAGCTATATTGTCATAATTACTCTCAATATTTTCTATTGGTACTTCATTCATATTTTGCCTTCTATTATCAGTAATTGGAACAGTTAAATCATTATCAATATTGTCAACCATTTCAACAAGATTTTCAAAAAGATTTGCACATTCATTTTCAAATGCAACCGGTAACAAATTCGTATAAACAGCTTCACACGTGTCCTCGTCAGAACTATTATTATCAACATTATCATCTTCTCTATCAGATCCACTATCATCCATAAATTCATCTAACATACGACTTATGTCTTGGTCGTTAATTTTTTTAGACATTTTTCAGTGTAAAAATAATAAAATATTAAACGTAAATTATTTACTAATCACGCTCTGAATAAAAATCAAATGTATACAGCGTCTATTTTATTTTAGAAATAATTCGATAACAAGACAATATTATGACGTATAATACGTAATATGCGTGTCTATACACATAAAATTATATAAATAAAATAGTATTACCATTTAGGAACAAACTCCGTCAACAAACTCCGTCAAGCCGACACACGACAGCCCAAGAAAATGAAAAATATTATTTTGATAAAATTATTAATTGAAAACAACTATTATTAACAGCCAATAGGCGATTCGAATCAAATTCCAGAGACGCTCCACGTGGAGCAAATAATTTATTCTTTTTATATAAAAAATCTTTACGATATTACTTATCGATTGATTGTCGTATGAAAACAATGGTGTGAGTATATGATTTTATATCGATTTTTAAAATTCGATAGTAGACACAACGCGCGAGACGCGTGATTCGTCTTTTATAAGTAAAATATTGTAACGCGCCAGATACGTTACGCGTCTCAAACGTAACTTTTAGATTATGACGGACCGTCTCGAATGTGTTAACTTTATCCATGGGTGACTTACATATTTTAAAGTGCATCGACGCACTTGAACCACCGCATACATCTTGATTGAGCTTCCTATACCAAGCTTGCCCTAATTCAAATCTATATCCGTATAGATCCAAAGGTGGAAAACAGTGTATAATTGCCAATGTCCTTTTTTTTCAAAATCTGTTGATAAAGAGGTAGGAATCTGTACTTTTATTTCCGTATTCAAGGAGCTTGTCTTTATGAGATTGACTAATATTAGTGGGAGACCATATTTTTCTAGTATAGACATTAAAGGTTCACGATGAATGCAGTAGTAGACCTTTTTAAAATCAATAAATATCATGTGCACTTCTTTATTAAATTCCCTCATCTTTTGTAGTATTTGTCTTACTATGAATATTTGGTCAATCGTCGATCTATTTTTCCTAAATCCTACCTGGTAGTCTCCCAGTAATTTCTCTGCCTATGGTCTCACTCTGTCTAAAATACAGTTTGACAATATCTTATACGTGACATTAAGTAGGGCTATGTCTCTGTAATTACACAATTTTCTATCCCCGTTCTTGTAATTAGAACAAATAATTTTTCCAATCTTCGAGAATCACCTCCTTTACCCAAATCTCCTTCACCAACAAATATATGTACTCAGTTAGTTCATTTCCCATGTTTTTAACAGTTATTAGTAATTGAACAAAAAGCTTTGCAGTCGATTTTTGGCCCTTGCATAGATAGCAATACAGGAGAGTGGAGAATCAGACATAATGTGGAGATCAGTGAGCTATATCCAAAGTCAAAAATAGTCGACGATATAAGGAAGAGGCGACTCTTATGGGCTGGCCACGCATGAAGAAAAGAAAGAGCCCTTATTACAAGGTACTATGTGGCTCTCCAGAAAGCATAAAATCAGTTGATAGGTCAAGGTCGAGGTAGGAAGACTAAGTGTCAAAAGATGTGGAACAAGTTGAACCAGATACTTTTTGGCGAGTCATAGCGGAGGATATAAAGAAATGGCATAGCATATGATTATCAGTTTAGTCTTAAAGGTCGTTAACTACGGAGAAGAAGAAAAATAGTATGATTATAAATTTATTTATGGGTAAGTTTAACCAGTCGTGACCCATAGGTTGGGAAACACTGCTGTATAGCACTCTTTAAATAAATACATATTATATTTATTTAAAATTGTTTTGATATGTATTTTTTCAGAAATTAAATTAATACAATTTTTCATGATAAACCTATAATTTATGTTAAAAATAATTACTTATAATATTACAGGAAATCTAAGAACTTACGGTTTATTTTAACTTGACCTTTATTTAAATGTTTTGAATTGATTTGAAGATCATCTTTATTTTCTGCGATAATTAATTTTTAAATTAAATCAATCACTTACATATTTATACGTATACATTAGGACGCATTAAAACTATACTTAGGTCATAGTGAAAAATCAAAATATTTGATTAATAACACATGATAGTTTATTAGTTGAATATAAAACGTATTTCACAACGATAAGAAATAAGAACGTACGGTTTACTTCAACTGAAACCTTTCTAAAGTCAATTGAGATGTCTTCAATTTTTGCAATAGTTAATGTTTGATTTAAATCACTCGCATACGTATTTATATGTATACATTACTATATTAGCATCCATTTAAGTTAAAGGCCATAGCGAAAAAACTTAAAAGTTTAATTAATAACACATAATAGTTTAATAATTAAACTTAATATTCATTCTTTAAAATTTTCTCATAAAGAGAATATTTTATGTAGTTTGGTACACGAGTTTTCAACGTAAAAATAACATATGATTATTGATTAATAATATATTTACTATTTATAGATTATTATTACTCTAAATCAGTCAATTTACAAAAATATATATCGTATTTACGTTTTTAAATATTTAAACGCTATAAAATATTAATGTTAAATGTTATTGTACTTTCAAACGTTACTTATTTTTTCGTTTTAATTTGAATACTAAAATAAAAATGAAATTGTAAACACTGATAAGATTAAACATAATCAATAAAATTAATTGATTTACCAAAATAAATTAAAACATGCAAAAAAAGCATATGTGTATTATTTTTACATAATAATTATGTATTCATTTTAAATTTTGTTCATAAATATATTATATATCAATTATTTTGTTTAATTTTTTTTAATATTAAACTTTATAGCATTATATAGTACATGCTGAAACTTTACTCTTAATTACTTACTAAACTGCATTACATACAAGTAATTTAATAGTCCACCATCATCTATACAAAGAATAACATATCACATGTTTATAATATTCAAAATGGTGACCGGTCAAAATATCTTCGAAATAACGTCTTTGATAAAAATATCTTTAAACAAAAATATCTTTGAACAAAATATCTTTTATACTGATTTTTATAAGCTTATTAGCTATTATTATTATTAGCTTTCTTCAGGAATAGCTTGTCCAGTGTACTTTTCCAAGAACATTTTAAAAGTTGGATTTTTTAATTTAGTTAGTGGTATGTCAGCCTTGATTAATGTTTGACATAAATCGGTATTCAAAGTTGACTTACTAATCAAAGATGCTGAAGAGGATTTATTTTTTCTCAATTAATTTTCTTTATGTTTTAATGTATTTATATGCTGAGTTATTAGAAAACGTTGCAAACAAGATACAGATTGTCCACAAGCTACACAAAGTAACACATGTCCATCATTCTTAAAAGTTTCATTAGGGAATTATAAAAGGTATTGAGCTACTTTTGCTTTTTTTGTTGTAGGAATTTCAGACATATTTTTTAATAGTGTACGCGCAAAATTAACTTTAAAAGTCAATCGATACATTATGCGGAAATTCACTCATTTAATCAGAATACACTTTAAACAATAATAATGTTAAGAACAGGAAATTACCTGAGCATTCCCAGATATTTTTCTAGAGGTAAGGCATTTAATAAATAAATTAAGATTTGTTTATACATAATATTTTATAGTTCATTATTATGTTTCGTCGTTAACCTATTACAATTAGGTATTATTATTATACAGAACACTCAAACTACAATAAAATAAAATAATCCAGTTATTATTAATGCGAGTTTTATACTATTTATAAAAAATTAAAGTTTTCAGGGTATATATTTTTTGAAATATATACCCAAAAAATTATTATTGTGTTATGTGAGTTTATATTATTCGTTTAAATTTATAACTAGTTGTTTTTATTTAAAAAGAATATTTATTTTTAATATTGCATTTACCAGAAACTATAAACATTTCATTCACAAGTTAAATATTTTTATACTTTCAGGGAGATTTAAATATTTTTCTTCCTGTAATATTATAAGTAATTATTTTTAACATAAATTATAGGTTTATCATGAAAAATTGTATTAATTTAATTTCTGAAAAAATACATATCAAAACAATTTTAAATAAATATAATATGTATTTATTTAAAGAGTGCTATACAGCAGTGTTTCCCAACCTATGGGTCACGACTGGTTAAACTTACCCATAAATAAATTTATAATCATACTATTTTTCTTCTTCTCCGTAGTTAACGACCTTTAAGACTAAACTGATAATCATATGCTATGCCATTTCTTTATATCCTCCGCTATGACTCGCCAAAAAGTATCTGGTTCAACTTGTTCCACATCTTTTGACACTTAGTCTTCCTACCTCGACCTTGACCTATCAACTGATTTTATGCTTTCTGGAGAGCCACATAGTACCTTGTAATAAGGGCTCTTTCTTTTCTTCATGCGTGGCCAGCCCATAAGAGTCGCCTCTTCCTTATATCGTCGACTATTTTTGACTTTGGATATAGCTCACTGATCTCCACATTATGTCTGATTCTCCACTCTCCTGTATTGCTATCTATGCAAGGGCCAAAAATCGACTGCAAAGCTTTTTGTTCAATTACTAATAACTGTTAAAAACATGGGAAATGAACTAACTGAGTACATATATTTGTTGGTGAAGGAGATTTGGGTAAAGGAGGTGATTCTCGAAGATTGGAAAAATTATTTGTTCTAATTACAAGAACGGGGATAGAAAATTGTGTAATTACAGAGACATAGCCCTACTTAATGTCACGTATAAGATATTGTCAAACTGTATTTTAGACAGAGTGAGACCATAGGCAGAGAAATTACTGGGAGACTACCAGGTAGGATTTAGGAAAAATAGATCGACGATTGACCAAATATTCATAGTAAGACAAATACTACAAAAGATGAGGGAATTTAATAAAGAAGTGCACATGATATTTATTGATTTTAAAAAGGTCTACTACTGCATTCATCGTGAACCTTTAATGTCTATACTAGAAAAATATGGTCTCCCACTAATATTAGTCAATCTCATAAAGACAAGCTCCTTGAATACGGAAATAAAAGTACAGATTCCTACCTCTTTATCAACAGATTTTGAAAAAAAAGGACATTGGCAATTATACACTGTTTTCCACCTTTGGATCTATACGGATATAGATTTGAATTAGGGCAAGCTTGGTATAGGAAGCTCAATCAAGATGTATGCGGTGGTTCAAGTGCGTCGATGCACTTTAAAATATGTAAGTCACCCATGGATAAAGTTAAGTATTATGATGATAATTATGTGTTCACTGTTCAACAAATGTTTTTAACCGGGATAAAATTATTTTTGTTATAATTATTCACAGGAGGTTTGTACGCGACAAAAAAAGTATTATTTCAATTTTTAAATTTTAAAAATAATCATCGATTATAACAGTGGTATATCATAGAAAAATTGGTGGCCCTAAAAAGGGCCTTTTTAAAGAGAGTGTTATAATATAAGTCAATTATTTGGAACTAGTGTACTTGGTTACGGCTTTTGTTCCTTCACTGACGGCGTGCTTGGCCAATTCACCGGGCAACAAGAGTCGGACGGCGGTTTGAATCTCCCGACTGGTGATGGTCGATCGCTTGTTGTAGTGAGCCAGACGACTGGACTCGGCGGCAATACGCTCGAACAAATCGTTGACAAAACTGTTCATAATGCTCATTGCCTTAGAGGAAACACCGGTGTCGGGATGTACTTGTTTCAATACTTTGTAGATGTAGATGGCGTATGATTCTTTCCTCTTGGGCTTGCGTTTCTTGTCAGATTTGGCGATGTTCTTTTGTGCCTTGCCGGACGATTTTTTCATCGCCTTTCCCGCGGATTTACCTCCTGGAGCCATGGCTGATAATTTTTCTGTGAATTGTGGTCGTTGACGGTGAAATAATTCAAACTCGAATGATGTCGGAATACACGAAGCGACGGTATATATTAGTAACCCAAGGAGACACGTCAAACAGGCATTGGCCAAATTCTAATAGATAAAACAGAACAAACAGGATTTACAGCGGTTACGTGTCTGATAAAAATAGTAGCTTTTCCAAGAGAAAACATTATTAGAATGATGATGGAAAACAACATCGTTTAGTAGTAGTTGCATATCAAACAAAGTCAAGCAATATCGTCATGACGTTTCAAACTGTCCAATCGCAGCACTGTTTTCTAAATTTTGGCTATATAATGGCCCCTACCGATGGGTTTAATCATCATTCAGTGTTCGAATCGTTAACAAAGCAGTCAAGCACACACACAATCATGAGCGGAAGAGGCAAAGCAGGCAAATCGAAGGGAGGTAAATCCAAGACCCGGTCGTCCCGTGCCGGACTCCAGTTCCCCGTCGGTCGTATCCATCGTTTGTTGAGAAAAGGAAATTACGCCGAGCGCGTCGGAGCCGGTGCACCGGTATACCTGGCCGCCGTTATGGAATATTTGGCAGCCGAAGTGTTGGAATTGGCCGGTAACGCTGCCCGTGACAACAAGAAATCTCGTATCATCCCCAGACATTTGCAATTGGCAATCAGGAACGACGAAGAATTGAACAAATTGTTGTCCGGAGTTACCATCGCACAAGGTGGTGTGTTGCCCAACATCCAAGCTGTTCTCTTACCCAAAAAAACCGAGAAAAAAGTCTAATCACACTTAGCAAGCAACACCTAATCTTCTAATAAAACGGCCCTTTTCAGGGCCACAAATTTATCATATTCAATGTAGCGTAAGTCTTCTCCTTTTTTAAATTACACTAACGCTGTTGAGCTAAATTTTATCTTGGTACAGAATATACTTCTAACTTCATCATCGTGACAAGTTGTAAAAATAAATACTGTAGTCATATATACTTGTTATTGTGTCGTCAGGTTTATCTGCGCTTAGTTATCATATTAAAGTCCAGATCAATGAGCATGACTCACATACATTCTGTGTGTGCGTACCCATTAACAATCTACAAAAATAAATAAATATTACGATATAATTGGTATTTAATATATGTCTTAATATTGTAAGTTATGTCGATTGATAAAGTGTTCAGGGATCATAATAGACTAAAACGTAAATCTCCTTGTGTCAGAAAAATGTATCAAATAATTTAAATACAAAATTATGACGTAACACGAAAAAAAAAACATTGATAGTGATAGATAGATAGAGTGATATGATAGTCATTTGCAGCCTTAATGAAGGAAGGTTTATTTTCTCCTTCGGGAATCCCGACATAGTAAGAGCTCACTTAGTAAAAGTTAGGTCCGTACATAACATATTATAATATTCTTATGACATCAACAAAGTGGATCTGTCTATTAGCTGTAACAAAGTAGTGTATTACATCAAAACTACTATAAAATTACCATTATCAATTAGATTGAAAAAATACCTTCCGCAAATTTTTTTAGTCTCAATCCATATCAATATGTGATAAATATTATTCCAGTGATTTCTATATTAACTTTTAACCTACCCGCGAGCATTCGTGGTAAACACCAATTTGGTTTACACAGAAATCAATTTCGTATTGTTTTTATATTTGAGTTTATACACACTTATAAAGAACAGTGTTACTATTGTGTTTCAAATCTAATTACACACATAAAACTTATTACTCCACCAACACAAAAATAATTTGATATGAACTAGAACAAAACAAATAGAAATATTGGACACAGTACACTACTGCGGGGGCAGTGGAGTTATGTAAAAAAAGTAGTGGCCCTGAAAAGGGCCTTTTTAATAGTGTTTTTTTTTAACAATGTATGCAAATCGCAAATGAGACGTATTAACCTCCAAAACCGTACAGGGTACGACCTTGGCGTTTGAGGGCGTACACGACGTCCATGGCGGTGACGGTCTTCCTCTTGGCGTGCTCGGTGTATGTCACGGCATCACGGATTACGTTTTCCAGGAACACTTTCAACACTCCACGGGTTTCTTCGTATATCAAACCGGAGATACGTTTTACTCCACCACGACGAGCTAACCGACGAATGGCGGGCTTGGTGATTCCCTGGATGTTATCGCGGAGCACTTTACGATGACGTTTGGCTCCTCCTTTTCCAAGACCTTTTCCTCCTTTACCGCGTCCGGTCATGTTGATTTTATGTAGTTTCTAGCTGATTACTCGACAAACTGCTGCGACGAACGCTGAACGTTGACTGATGCTCGATTAACAAATTTCAATGTATTTATGCGTTTCACGGAGCACTAACGGCCAATCGAAACGCTACATTTGTTTTCTCCCACTTACCGATTATCGACAACGCGTCGACCAATGATAACGGTAGAAACGAATCCGTTTTTATATAAATACTAGTGTGTTTGGTTTCAGAGAACCATCAGTATTTTACAGTTCGTCTAATCGTACACAAACGAATTCAACAATGGCCCGTACCAAGCAGACAGCCCGCAAATCTACCGGAGGTAAGGCTCCCAGGAAGCAGTTGGCCACCAAAGCCGCCCGTAAGAGCGCACCCGCCACCGGAGGAGTGAAGAAACCCCATCGTTACCGTCCGGGAACAGTCGCTCTCCGTGAAATCCGTCGTTACCAGAAGAGCACGGAGCTGTTGATCCGCAAATTGCCGTTCCAACGTCTGGTGCGTGAAATCGCCCAGGACTTCAAGACCGACTTGCGTTTCCAGAGCTCCGCCGTCATGGCGTTGCAGGAAGCCAGCGAGGCCTATTTGGTCGGTCTTTTCGAAGACACCAACTTGTGCGCCATCCACGCCAAACGCGTCACGATCATGCCAAAGGATATCCAACTTGCCCGTCGTATCCGCGGAGAACGCGCCTAATCTTTAGTTCAATACACCACCATTCCATTAAAACGGCCCTTTTCAGGGCCATCACACATTTCGTATTTCGCTTTTATTATGCATAACCGCCCTTTACCGTGACCTTTAACACTGATTTTTTACAACATAGTAGGCCATAACAAATCGACAATAACTGTGTAGTGTTGTACTTGTCTCCATCACACATTAAGATTTATACTATAGGTACGACTTTAACGTGTGTGTTAGATAAACAAAATTATTATCTACTATAAACAACCGTAAAAAAATTGTTTTAATTATTTATATATTTTTTAATAAACGTTTAATTAAGCCTGTCGATAATAATTAAATATTATAATGTATATAACCTTTTGGGGAACTGTAGAGAAAATCCACAGAATACAATATTACACTTTACACACAACCATATGAAAATTTATTTGAATAAAAATGTTTTAAATGCTTACCGTACCGCTTATAATATTGAATTACAAATACATTATTATGTATGTATTGTATAGAGGTAGTACTTTTGTTGTTATTTATCCACTTAAAATATAATTATTAAAAGATACCTATTTTTTAAAGTCCTACCCTGTGGACATTCATTTTGTTCCTACCTTATACAAAAAATTAATTACCTACTTCAACAGTTACTTTATGATTAAAAAGTGTAAATATATAATACAATAATTCGATTAGTCGATACCTACGTTAAATTAAAAATTAAAAACCGTACACATCAATAACATTTAAAGTTCTTAAAGTGTCGTTAACATAATATGAAGGACACGTAATATTTTATTTCGATAACTGTTTTTCTTTCTACAGGTTTTTATTCCGTTTACAATACCTATCTGACATACCTAAGTTATACTCCGCAAAAATGTCCCGTTTCCATAAAATACGCTCTGTGTTACATACATTGTATGTATGTTTAATGTGCACACATTACAGTGTATCAAAAAAAATATTTGTATGTTTACCATCACATCGTAATAATATTTTAAAATCAGAATTTACGAATGGAATTCAATTTAAAGAGTCGCATTGTTTTTAGAATTTACACGCTTCAACCAGCAACTCATCAAAACAGTCCAGAAAGCAAGGCACACCAGACCCCTTACCCACAACAAGCAAATATGAACGAATATTTACAAAACGTGTTTAAAATCATTAAATTAGGCCAGCCACGAATTAGATTGCCAAATATTGCACTACAATAATCAATATAACATTTTAATTAATATTAACTTCTTATCACTGCGTATTATCGCAATAGTATTATTGTAAGCTTTAGCTGAATTACACCAAACTATACTATCGTTTATAGGAAATCCTTCAGTTCTTATACTATACATGGTGATTCTTTTATCATAAAACATTCGTTATTTCAAAAAGTATTCATGTTTTTGAAAACATTTTTTTACATAGTTCCAAGTTATTAAAAAAACAACGCTTTTATTAAACAATTATATTATTTTTAAGTTTTTTATTTTTTTTTAATGACAACATAGTTTTAATTTCATATTCCAAAGCAGAATAATTGTCTGAGTACTTTTAAATTTTTATAAAATTCGAATTTTGTGCGAGTAATTTATGAGTTATACGTATTTAAAGCTTTGTCGGGCGGCGCAGTCTAAACTTTAAATACTTATAACTCATAAACTACTCGCCCTACATTTGATTTGTATGTATCAAAATACTCAGAAAACTATTCTGCTTTGGAATATGAAATTAAAACTCTATGTCGTCATTCAAAAAAGTAAAAAACTTAAAATAATATAAGGATAAAAAATATTTAAAAATATAATTTTTTAATAAAAACGTTGTTTTTTTAAACAACTTAAAACTATGTAAAAAAATGTTTTCAAAAACATGAATACTTTTTGAAATAATGAGTGTTTTATGATAAAAAAAATCACCCCGTATTAATTAGTACAACTATTGAAATGTTACGTTATTTGATATTTGCCCGCTTTAGATGGTATCTTAGGTTCTCCGGTAGTTTCGGCTACTATCAATTCTTGTCTTCATAGATAATAAGTAATAAAATACTCTATTTATATAAAAACAGTATATCATCATCAAGGTTCGACAACAACACGTCAAATGCTAATGAATAACAGAAAAATATAATTGTGTATGGTGTAAGGTGCGACGTCGGTTTACGACGCGTGCAAACTTTATAATGACACGTCGGTTGACATCACGAAACAGTATCTACGGCTTAATCTAATTTTCTTATTAAAACACTTAGAATAATATCAATAAATAAGCACTTTAAAATTGTTTGCAAAATCTTATTTTATTAAGCCCACGGCTACACCATCACTGCACAACGACTGTCGATTGGCCCACTACAATGTATCAGATACGATACCACGGATGATGAGAAAATAAATTAAATTGTGTTTATTTATAATGGAGTTTCGACCAAAATCCCTAAACGGTGAAATACTATGATTATTTAAAAAAATATTTAAGGTGAATACGATTAATATTAGATTCATAGGTAAAGTCTGCAACGTAAACACTTCAATGGTAGAAACGTGAATGACAACGTGCCGTAACAGTAACCTAAAATCCTTGATTTTGAAAAGCCACCGTTCATCGGCAAATTGGTCGATTTGCAATCTACAAACGCTCGTGTCTTGGTAAACTCGTATAGAATGTGTCTAAGAAGTTTTTGAACGTTTTAAATTGGTTTCGGTCATACGGTACACCATCGAACATGGTCTACGAAAACCCGGTTGGGATCGTGGGAATAACGATCCGTGGTGGTTTTTTGATACCGGATAGCGTCGATTTAGATATATAGGATCTTTTGAAATTTAGTTGGCTTTCTGGAAAGTTTAAAACCAGAGTCGTACAACTGTTTCTTGCTGAGTAATCGTGAAAAATGTTTGCACAACCGTAACCGTGTCGATGGCGCGAATCACAACGGTTTACTAGTCGGTACGGTACAGTATATATATTTTCTAACCGTTCCGTCGTTCAATGTTATATTCGACTGTAAGATTTCGAGTTGCTTTACTACGTTCGACATCAGCTCTACTATGACAGAAACCGTCGTTCTGGCCGCTCCGGCACCAGTGGCTGCATCGCCAGCTGCGAAAAAGTCTCCGGCCAAGAAGAAGGCCGCTGCTGCTGCTAAGACTAAGAAGCAGCCCGCCGCTGCGTCTCATCCGACCACTTCCGTGATGGTCACGTCTGCCATCAAGGAACTCAAGGAGAAGAAAGGTTCTTCTTTGCCGGCTATCAAAAAGTACTTGGCTGCCAACTACAAAGTCGATCCCGCCAAGTTGGCGCCGTTCATCAGGAAGTTTTTGAAAGCCGCCGTCGCCAACGGCACTGTTGTTCAGACCAAGGGCACCGGCGCTTCTGGACATTTCAAACTGCCGGTTGCCGAGGTAAAACCGAAGAAGGTAGCTGCGGCCAAAAAGAAGCCGGTCGTTAAAAAAGTCAAAGCCCCCGGTGCCGTAAAGAGGAAGTCGACTTCTGCTAAGAAGGTGAAGCCCGCTTCCGGCGAACCGGCAGCTAAAAAAGTCAAAAAGGCCGTCGCCGCTAAACCTAAGGCTGCCAAACCGAAGAAATCTCCGGCCAAGCCGAAAAAACCTGCGGGCGCTGTAAAGCCAAAAGCGAAGAAGACTCCAACGAAAAAAACAGCAGCTCCCAAGAAGAAGTAAACTTTGAACGATCACTTCTCACGCGTCGCGCACCCTTAAAACGGTCCTTCTCAGGACCACAAATTTTTTCTGATACACCTAAAAAAATCACTTTCGTGACTTGCGTATTTAAAAAATACCCACTTCTCGTTGGTTAGGATTTTTTCGATTTACTTCTATCGTACCGGAGGATCACGTCCCCCTCCGCTTTGAATACTCCAGTTATTATACTTTCGTCGCGATGATATGCTCTTCGGATCAACACTCGTCAATCTGTTGATGATTATTATAATTTATACGTATTGATATTTACTCACAATACAATATTATAACGGCGTAATATTATTTGTGTATAGTGCCTACCACAAACTTGAACCTTTGTTGGCTCTACCATATTTTGTACCAACAGTAGTCGCCGCACAATATGACATCGTGTACTGATTATATTTTAATAACAAACTTAGTGCGTTAAATGTTAATAAGTGTATCACATATAATTTATTTTAACTCATTCTTATTGCGTGTTTTTTTTTTTTTTTTTTTTTGTTTTTTACTAATAGATTTACTGCTTAGTGATTTAGAAATCACTTTTTAATTAGAAAAGTTTATATCGCATCATGTGTCATATGATAAGAATAGTAGCGTAATTGTTTGGCGATTTCAGTTTTAAGGTTATAAAATTGTAGTTAAAATGTAAGTCATGCAGAGAGCACATGATGTAATGGTTTTTAAAATAAAAATCATATATTAACTTGGACATTGCGTTCTTTATTATTAATATAAAAATTATTAAGCAACAAACTTATAACACATATTTAGCGATTTTTAAATTTTCGAGCACTTTTCTCAATTGTTCATGAAAAAGTTTGAAAAATCAAATAAATAAAAAAATTACACAACCGATCTTATGAAAAACATACGAAAATAGTTGGATCTTTTAATTAGATATTATGTTTTTAAGCATCACTGACGAGATTAATAAATATAAAGCGAAAAGCTTTAAAATTATGTTACATACATCACTAATGTTTTCCGCATATATATTATCTAAAACGAAAGTATTCGTATACGAACAAAGTTGAGGAAACCAAAATCTACCGGGATTCACTTGAAATAATTATAAAATACATTATAATAAGAAATATATTATAGATTATGATTGATTTCATTTTTGACTTTAAGTACCTGCGTTTTTAGGTATGATTCCCAAGAAATAACATTCACAATTTACATACAACATATTGTAACAATAACAATAGATGAACGTGAACAATGAATAAAATAGATGTTTTTAATCATAATATTCTTTTATTTTTATTTGTGAAAATGAAATTTGATTTTAAACTGAAAATAGGTGTGTACAACATCAGCCAGCTAAAATATTTTAATATTAACCCAGCGTGTTATTAACAAATATTGGCACCTAGGTATCTATCTATTGCAATATTATTTTATATAAATATATTATTAATTAAATATTTTTAATGTAATTTTACATTAATACATGCTTATAGTTATAAAATAAAAGAAAACGTGCTTAATAATTATTCTAAAAGGCGAAACAATATACCGATCAAAAATAGAGCTCGAAACTTGTTGCATTTGCGTGTTGGTAATTTTATTTTAAAAATTGAATAAAACGAATTTTTTAAATATATTTTGAAGACTATTTTTTCCGAACAAAAAAAAACCTTTTAATCTTTTTTAAAATATATGTCGATCATTAAACAATGTTTAAAAAATATTCATTATTTTCCCAAAAATATTTCTAAAGTTATTTTAAAATTACTTTTTACTATATGGGTTATTATTATTGATATAATACGTTAAATTAAAAATGTTCAGTATGCAGCACGTTTATGGTATAAAAATATATTAGACCAACTTCCAATATTGTTCTAACTCAGTATTATAATAAATTTACATAATTCCTTTTCAACCGCGATACCCACAATAAGATTTTAAAAGGAATATTTTGACTAAAAATGTCTATTAAAAATATTTTATGTGAGAATACACCAATATTATTCAAAAAAATCTCAAGTATGAAAAAGTAACATTTATACACGATGTATTTCGATATAATAAATATGGTGGCCCTAAAAAAGGCCTTTTTAAAAAAAGTTAAGTAAATTGAGTGATTAACCACCAAATCCGTACAATGTACGACCTTGGCGTTTCAGTGCGTAGACGACGTCCATGGCGGTCACGGTCTTCCTCTTTGCGTGTTCAGTATAAGTGACCGCATCACGGATTACATTTTCCAAAAAAACTTTTAACACTCCGCGGGTTTCTTCGTAGATCAATCCAGAAATACGCTTCACTCCTCCCCGACGAGCCAAACGACGGATTGCGGGCTTGGTAATTCCCTGGATGTTATCACGCAACACTTTGCGATGACGTTTGGCACCTCCTTTTCCAAGACCTTTTCCTCCTTTGCCGCGACCAGTCATGATAACCTATTGCTGTAGACGTATTAGAGGTTGTAACGAAGACGAGGTTTGTTGAGATAAATGGTAACTTACCGTTCGACAACGCGGTATTTATGCGATCGATCCACATACCCTACACCGAGGAATGCGCGAGACCACACCCCTCGGCCCAATCATACTACGTTAGCAACCCTCTGAAAATCGTATAAATAAAGGGTGTTTGTCTCACCGTGTTTCATTGTGTATACATTTCTTCTGAAGATAAGTCGTGGATTGATATCACCTATTTTACAATGGCCCGTACCAAGCAGACAGCCCGCAAGTCTACCGGAGGTAAGGCTCCCAGGAAGCAGTTGGCCACCAAAGCCGCCCGTAAGAGCGCACCCGCCACCGGAGGAGTGAAGAAACCCCATCGTTACCGTCCGGGAACAGTCGCTCTCCGTGAAATCCGTCGTTACCAGAAGAGCACGGAGCTGTTGATCCGCAAATTGCCGTTCCAACGTCTGGTGCGTGAAATCGCACAGGACTTCAAGACCGACTTGCGTTTCCAGAGCTCCGCCGTCATGGCGTTGCAGGAAGCCAGCGAGGCCTATTTGGTCGGTCTTTTCGAAGACACCAACTTGTGCGCCATCCACGCCAAACGCGTCACCATAATGCCAAAGGATATCCAACTGGCCCGTCGTATCCGCGGAGAACGTGCTTAAACTCAAATTTTTAACAAATAGTTCTTCTTAAAACGGCCCTTTTCAGGGCCATCACTTTTTTTAGGAAAATCAAATTCTTTGCTAGTATATTATCGTTAATTTATAAGTATTTGAAAAGAAAAGTTTTACAAATAAAAAGAATAAGTCATTATATTAATATTGTTATTTTTTATATAGGTTACAAATCAATGTTACATTTTATTTAAAATTAACCAATAATTTAAATAATAAATTCGTTTAAAATGTTTAACAATTTAACTCACATTAAAATAATCTTAAACCAATTCACTCAAAAGAATATGAAATTGTTCATCAACTTTTACTATAGGTAATTTTAATAACATTTCTATAATGTTTTTCGTAAGTAAAATAACTATTGGTGGTGGTAATTACTAAATTATAGTACCAGAAAATGAAGATTAAATTTGTCAGTAATTTTCTTTTTGTTATTTGATCATTCAAATGTTTTTGATTAATCGAACGTTTTATAAATATTCGAGATAATTTGGTTATGCCCATCACTAAAAAATGTTATTAGATTAATATGTGCTGCAAAATAAGTGATTTAGATAAAAAGTGAAGTTATAATACACAAGACCGTTTTATACAAAATTGATTTTGTGCTAAAACAGTAAACGTTTTTTTTTTAATGTGCACGGCCCAACAGAATAATGTTCACAGTATTTCAGTACCTAATATCTTGTTTTATTGGGATTAATGATTAATTGATGAATAAAATATTAAGATAGATGGAAGTTAAATACGTAGATACTATTGTTAAAACACTAATTTTTCAAGAGAAATATTTTTCCGAACTTTTTCTTTTTAATTCAATCGAAGTATTGGCTATAATCAATGACAATATAATTTATTGCAAAATAATAATCATTGATTATAAATATTAAATACTTATAGTATTAGTATTGCCATTGATTATACACTATACAGTATATATTAATATTCATCATGCTTCATAGATAATCAATGGTGTTATTTATGAATACTCAGTCAATCTGTACGGTTGATAACCGCAGCGCTTTCTACTGTCGTCGTTTTAAGCTAATCTATAAGTGTGTATAATATTGAACCATTGCTCATATCATCGTTAGAGAGCGTTGCCGTTATGCATTTTGTAATTTATTTATTTATTCTACAACTAAAACTTAATAATAATACTAGATCCCTGTGGAGCTCGGATCGTCTTGCTTTAAATACTCATTTTAACACACACTTAAAGACATCAAAATGTGCACTATTAATATCACTAATAATTGAGATATATGCAAATTTAAATGTAAAAAACATTTCATTTTTATATTCTTGAAAATATTTATTTTTGTTATAAACTATTTTTGTATCGTAGCTGTTTGTCGTAATGGCTATAATGGTAATAGTATAATTAAAGAGATACAAGGAACTCCAATATACCTGCTGTTCCTTTACCAAAAATTAATTCATTTTGATGTAGATAGTTGCATTTCCGAAAAAATTACTATAAGTACTATGCCCATAATATTGTTCGATGAGCAAACATAAAAACACTCAACTAAATATTTTTGATTCCATTCTTATATTGTGATAAATTATTACTAAAATTACCACTAAAAACCGTTAATAATAGTATGTAAAAGTAATCAAAATAAAATTTCATAAATTTCTTCAGAGTGAAACAAATTTATATCTATTATAAATAATGTTTTAAGACATTCTTTTAAAAAAAAAAAACATGCATTAGCTATACTAGAGAGTTCTAGGACATCACAATAGTATTCATTACAATTTTAAAAATGTTAATGAAATTACAATTATCTACCCCTATCTTGGTATCATTGAGTATAACCAGGTAACCTAAGCTCTATTATCAAACAGTAGGTAGGTATCTACTAATAAGTAATGTTTGTATTTTTTATATTGTATTAGCTGAATTAAAATTATAAAAATCGTTATTGTTAACCACCGATAATAAAAGAAGGGATGGCAACGAAAATTATTACCATATTATTATTATATTTTGTTTTATGAACAAAACATTATACATTTGTATTATCATAGTATAAAATATAATAAATGTACAAATTAGTCAATAATTTTTAAACTATTTTTACGAATAACAGTAATATTTTAGCAATAATATAATATATATAATAATATTTCTATTTTTCGTTTACCACACGTTTCTTTGAACATAAAAAAACCATTGTCTTTCGAATATATTATACATTTATATACATATATAAATATTTAATTAAGGAATAAAGGCGTTAATTTCTTATAATTAGTTTGTGTTTACAATTTAGTAGTATACATTAGGTACTAGGTAGTTATTATAGAACCTACTGTTACATATGACTTAAAATAAGAACAGAATAAATAATTTGTATGTTATACAGCTGGATGTTAAGATTAAGAAATAATATAATTTAATAAATGCCATTCTTAATTTATATAATAAATTGAAACAATTGGTATTAGATACCAGTACATTGCCATTTACATATGATTTAGTGGCCCTGAAAAGGACCGTTTTAATGAAAAAAATTTAAAAATTTGACGTAATTTTAAAAATAGAAGAAGTTGGGCTAATAAATTACTAATTAACTGTTGAACCTAACCACCAAATCCGTACAATGTACGACCTTGGCGTTTCAGTGCGTAGACGACGTCCATGGCGGTCACGGTCTTCCTCTTTGCGTGTTCAGTATAAGTGACCGCATCACGGATTACATTTTCCAAAAAAACTTTTAACACTCCGCGGGTTTCTTCGTAGATCAATCCAGAAATACGCTTCACTCCTCCCCGACGAGCCAAACGACGGATTGCGGGCTTGGTGATTCCCTGGATGTTATCACGCAACACTTTGCGATGACGTTTGGCACCTCCTTTTCCAAGACCTTTTCCTCCTTTGCCGCGACCAGTCATGATAACCTATTGCTGTAGACGTATTAGTGGTTGTAACGAAGACGAGGTTTGTTGAGATAAATGGTAACTTACCGTTCGACAACGCGGTATTTATGCGATCGATCCACATACCCTACACCGAGGAATGCGCGAGACCACACCCCTCGGCCCAATCATACTACGTTAGCAACCCTCTGAAAATCGTATAAATAAAGGGTGTTTGTCTCACCGTGTTTCATTGTGTATACATTTCTTCTGAAGATAAGTCGTGGATTGATATCACCTATTTTACAATGGCCCGTACCAAGCAGACAGCCCGCAAGTCTACCGGAGGTAAGGCTCCCAGGAAGCAGTTGGCCACCAAAGCCGCCCGTAAGAGCGCACCCGCCACCGGAGGAGTGAAGAAACCCCATCGTTACCGTCCGGGAACAGTCGCTCTCCGTGAAATCCGTCGTTACCAGAAGAGCACGGAGCTGTTGATCCGCAAATTGCCGTTCCAACGTCTGGTGCGTGAAATCGCACAGGACTTCAAGACCGACTTGCGTTTCCAGAGCTCCGCCGTCATGGCGTTGCAGGAAGCCAGCGAGGCCTATTTGGTCGGTCTTTTCGAAGACACCAACTTGTGCGCCATCCACGCCAAACGCGTCACCATAATGCCAAAGGATATCCAACTGGCCCGTCGTATCCGCGGAGAACGTGCTTAAACTCAAATTTTTAACAAATAGTTCTTCTTAAAACGGCCCTTATCAGGGCCACCAATTTATTATTTTAAATCAATACAAATAGTAGTATATACTTAAAAAACGTTTCTATTAACGCTATATAATGATTAAATTATTAAAATCAAAAATTATTTCAATGTTCAGCAATAAATTCTGGATAATTAATTGCTGGTACAATTAATTGTGCATTGCTATGGATCACCTATAGTATGAACCTCAATGTATCATAAATGATTATTGACATAGTGATGCTGTGCGATGACTATATATTGAATACAAATTTAATAAATCAAAATTACAGTAACCCACTGTACAGCAGAGTGGTACCCACTTGTCAACCTTTTTATAATAATATATTTTTATAAAATATTTTGTATCGAGACTTTCAGAATTTAACGACAACTAGCAATGACAAAGACTCAAAATATGTAACTTCTAATTAATATTTTCGTAATTTTTATGTGGTCGTTATTTTTGTTATTTAACTTAGATTCTATTATAAACTTAGTATTATTTACATTATACATTGTATGCCGTGGTTATAATCACCATATGATTATAGATCTAATACAGTTTTATTAATTCAAAATATTGCAATTTTTTTTTTCATTTAATTACATGATGCTTTTCTAATTATTAAGATAATAAGATGTCTTTTATGTTTTGATAAGTAAACAATTATACATACCGGAAGACATGCGACCAATTCAGAGATGTTGCGTAGTTAATAATTTTTTTGTACACATAATTACACAAGGACAAATTAATAGTTTTGTATATCATTTTATCAAATTTACTATTAATATTTTCAATATAATTATAAGGAACCATATAATCAATTTGTACATAGCTACCTAAGCTGTGTTGAAAATGTAAATTATTTTTCGGTGCCTAATAATAATTACAACTAGTTAATAATCATAATACTAAATAACCAAGTATTATTTTACAAGATTAAATAACTACGAAAAATACGACATTAAATAATATTATAGTAATAATTGGTGGCCCTTAAAAGAACCTTTTTAAGTTTGAACCTATCGCAGTAGGTGTCAGGATATTATAAATAACGTATTTTACTTGGAGCTTGTGTATTTAGTGACTGCCTTTGTTCCTTCACTTACGGCGTGCTTGGCCAATTCACCGGGTAACAATAGTCGGACAGCAGTTTGGATTTCCCGACTGGTAATGGTCGAACGCTTGTTGTAGTGTGCCAAACGACTAGATTCGGTGGCTATGCGCTCAAACAGATCGTTGACGAAACTGTTCATGATGCTCATTGCCTTCGAGGAGACACCGGTGTCGGGGTGTACTTGTTTCAGTACTTTGTAGATGTAGATTGCGTATGATTCTTTTCTCTTAGGCTTGCGTTTCTTGTCAGACTTGACGATGTTCTTCTGCGCTTTGCCCGACGATTTTTTCATCGCCTTTCCTGCCGATTTACCTCCTGGAGCCATGTTTTAATTCGATCGGGTATCCTGTTGAAGTGCTAAACTGTGTACTACGGTAGGATTCAATCGAATGACGCCTTTCTATAGTACGGTTACCGTATTTATATTATTTTTAAGATCTTAAAACGTGCGCACATTGGTAGCTGCCACCCCAATATTAGTGTTACAACCCTCCGGAGTAGAAAACATCTGCTCTGACCACTCTATATTCGGCTCATGTAAAACACCATCCTTTTTATAGACTCTTGCATGTCGTACATGTTATGTTACGTCGTTAAACGTTGTTTTATACGTCTAATGCATTTGAATTTAGGGGAGATTTCACTATATAAGCCCTGGATTTCGTAAAGCTGAATATCATTTAAGTCACGTCATTCCGTTCAACTACTACTACTACCCAGTCGAAAATTTGTACAAGCATCACAATGAGCGGAAGAGGCAAAGCAGGAAAATCGAAGGGAGGCAAATCCAAGACCAGGTCGTCCCGTGCTGGACTCCAGTTTCCGGTCGGTCGTATCCATCGTCTGCTAAGAAAAGGAAACTACGCCGAACGTGTAGGAGCCGGCGCACCGGTATACCTGGCCGCCGTAATGGAATATTTGGCGGCCGAAGTGTTGGAATTGGCTGGTAACGCTGCCCGTGACAACAAGAAGTCTCGTATCATCCCCAGGCATTTGCAATTGGCAATCAGGAACGACGAGGAGTTAAACAAATTGTTGTCCGGAGTAACTATCGCTCAAGGAGGTGTGCTGCCCAACATCCAAGCCGTACTCCTACCAAAAAAGACTGAAAAGAAAGTTTAAGAAATATATCAATTGGTACTACTTAAATAGTATGCATGTATTTTGATGTATTATTTTTTGTTTAAAACGGTCCTTATCAGGGCCACAAATTATAATTACAAATATTTTCTTTTAATTTAGTTTTATCTAATCATAACATATTATATATAGTTTATATTATATTATTATAATGAATGAAAACCAAAATTTATAAATTGTTTTATTTGATTTTTAGCTAAGTGAGTACATAATAACAGTGTACCTATCAGCATAGGCGAAAATACGGGTCAGGCCATGGCCTGACCTAATACTGACTAAAAAATTGCATACATGTATTATATATTTTAATAATTATTTAGGAATTATAAATAATATATTTATACACGTAAACGTGTAAATTTGTACGTTTTATATATTAACATAATATCATACATAGTATACAGGTACTATATTTATATAGGTACAAATGAGGATTATAATATAACATAATAAAGTGATTTTTTTTAAAATGGCTAATAGTATATTTATTTAAAATTAAAAACTTTATTTTTCGCATATAAAATTTGTGAAATTTTTCGTTTAAATGTTTCGTACCTACTACACGATTATTTTACCGCTCGTATCTATTAGAACTTAGAAGTGTACGAATATGTGGACTTGATATAAATTCTTAAATCAAAAAATTGTACATACTACACAATATGAACATAATAATAACATTTATTTTTAACATTGATTATAGAAATATGGAGTCGTATAGTCTATTCAATGCAGTCGAATAATCGGTTTTATTAATTATTGTTTAATTTAGACATTTGACGTTTTTTTTTATATTATAACAAGTATTATTAGTTACTTAACTAATCGTCAGTCGGCAATGTTTGTTACGTGGTGATATACCCGTAGAAAATGATTGTCAATTATACGTACTTTAATATTTTCATATTATTTCTTTTACTATAAATTCATATTTTTATCATTGACCGGCGACAGCGGTTATTCATAAGATTCTTGCGTTTAACATTATACAAAATTATACAGAGGTAATTATTAATTAGAATATTTTTTTTTTTATAGATAGAGGATAGCCAAAATATTTTAATTATTATTTAAAATATAATACCATATTATTGTTATACACATTAATACATCACCAAATAATTTATTTATTATTAACCCCCGTTAGTCACATCGCTGTTTAAAAGACCGAGCATGTATAATTTTTCAAATTACTCATTGTAAGTAATTCACATTATTTCGTGTAATTTAATAGCTTCATTGTCCAAGAAGTCTAGCTATCATTTAATGCTATTTAAAACAATTATCTATTGTTTGTTGAATTTATATGTATTTTTAAAGTCATAAAACTGTTAAAAAGACCGCGTGTGAAAACTCGGATAATAATTAATTTTGTTCAATATTATTTTCGTCAATGATTATTTTTTTAGATATAAAAAAAACGATCATAATCGTTTCTTGAGTTTCTTCTTGATCTTATCGATAGTTATAGTTTATCAATTTTATCGCTTTTCTGTTTGTATAATTTCTTTGGAAAATTAAATATTTTCGTAATTTTTATTTTATATTCGACACGTGATACAAGACAAGCGTGTAAATTATCAAAATTTAAATGAAAACAATTCGGAATAATTTTAAAACTACGTATACAAAAATATAACCTTTCATTAAAAAAAATTCATATATAATATGTATTTTTTTTAACATTATATAACCATGGACATTTTAATAATAATAATTTAAATAGTAAAAAATAAATTATAATTTATGTATATCTTTAATAAATGTATTAGTTATTAAAATGTTTAGTTATTATTAAATATTTAAATTGTAAAGAAATATTCATTTTATTATATACACCAAATCATCATATAATACCATTATATATTCATTGTATATACATTAAACAAAATAGCTATAAAAAGTTGTCAATAGAATTTTTTTTATATTTTTCATTTGGCCTGCCCTAATAAAAGTGTCTAGGTTCGCCTATGCCTATCAGCGTTAAAAAGTCAAATTTAATATTTTTATCATACTAAGTTATTAAAACAAGTAATCTGTTTATTTTAATCTACCCTATATTTAATAGGAATAAATCACTTGAAAAAAACAAATAAGTACTTAGGTTACTTATCTGAAATTTTATATTAGTTAGTGACATCGGAAAATCTGAATTAAATATTATATAGTAATCCATTGCCCTTATAAATGTTTTTAGTCAAAAAGTAATAAATAAAACCCACGCTTAACTGCATGTTTACTCGTGGCGCAAAAGAAATTATAATAATTATAATAAAATACAGTTATAATATTATAAATGAGTTGACAGGAGCGTACTCGCGATTTGATTGTAAAAATATAAAATGAGACGCATGTTAGTGTTTTAAAAAAAGTGAAAAATTGAAAAATGGTATTGGAAAATAACTATATCGATAGAATACGATCTTTAAAAACTACATTAACTACAATACTAATACTATAATAATACTCATTAATATAATATAATAGTATAGGTACTGTAAAAACTAAAGAGTTTAGTGACTATAACATGATGATTAGATATGTACAGAATATACAATAATCAATATTATTAATATAACATTATATTATTATTTTTACTTTGTCATTAAATTCATCAATGTTGATTAAGTTAATGACTTACTAAAAAAACTTTACTTAAGTATTAGAGTTAGGTAAATTTTGAAAGGTAAATACACCCAAATATGTTGTCTCAATTTTCAAATTGAAAACATAGTAAATTTGCGTTAAACAGAATCAATTGTCTAAATTAGATATTAAATTGAATAAAACTAAAAATTATCATCAAAATTAAAATAAGAATATTACTTATTTATACGAGTTAATTTTTTATGATATTTGTGTTAATGAGCATTTTTTAATTGTAATATATTACACACTCGTAACTCGGTTAAAAATGTTAATATAACAACAACCGAATGTACAAACACAGATAATGTTCTTATATCTTAGTCTTTAGTTTTATTTTTAATATCAAACATGTCATTTCACTTTAAAAACTAAGACAAAATTAGTTTAGGCGCGGAGAAAAAGCTCAAATCTTCATAATACAACTCAGTGACAAATTAATGGTTTACAAATTATATATTTATTCATAAATATTTAAAAGTAGTTAGTATAGACAAAATCATTAAATTAACTAAGATAAAAAAAAATATCTTTTTTCAATTACTATCTGATATGCCGAGATAAAAATATAAATGTGCCATTTTAAATTATTTTAAATAGTTACAAATATACGACTAAAAATTAAAAATATTAAAATTGTAGGTACCCTATTATTCCTTCTTATTTCACGCTAGCTTAGGGGTTGATACAGTAAGCGTTTATGTCAAATAAATTATTAAATCAAAGAATATTTATGTATTTACAATGATTCTTAATAAACGTACCTATAATTATTCAAATAAACCAGAAAAAGATATTATAATCGATAGTGTAACCTGAAATTGTATTAAGTTAATTAGAAAATTAATGAACTAAGTTTAAAAAGATTAACTTTTTTAACTTGTTAACTAGCCTTTCTTAATTCCCGCATTTTAAATATTGGTTGAATAACAACTCCGTTGATGGTGACACATTTTAGTTATACTTTATTGTACAGGTTACGTATATTTTTTGAGTATTTTTATTGATATTTTAGTTCACCAATTTTATTTTGTAAATAAATTTTTTTTTTATATAAAATATTTATTTTCTAATATTTATATTCATGCAACTACACCAAAAATTTCTGAGCTCAATAATTTTGTAATGTCATAAAAATATTATCCATATAATATTGTATTATTAAAGATATAATAATAATTGACTTGTGCTAGTGCAGCCATATTAAGAAATTGACTTAATTATTTGTATTTTATTGTTTAGAATCTGAAACCTAAGTCACAAATGAGTGTTACCGATTATTGTGAATTCATAAATACATTATATTAGTTCATTAACAAAATATCCACAGACAAACATGAAATAACAAGTATCATATTTTGAAACATAAAACATTTATAATATTTTAGTTTCTCATTAACTCATTAATTTCATTTTTATTATCATTACCTATACATCAAATTATTTATATAGGTAAATACATGAACGAATGGTGTGATAGTGTAAGGGACTTATGAAATATGACACCTACGTCATATACGTGTAACATTTATAAAATCAATCGTAATAACTATTATAGGAATGTAATACCTACCATTACAATAAGTGTTGGGATATAAAATATGTATAAAATATTATGTCGATTATTAATGTAAATTATGCCTACATGAGTAATAATTAAGAAACCTAAATTTGGTATTCTTTTGAGCAAAATTAATAAAACTACATAATGTCATATTGAACGGTCGGTAGAAAATTATTGTTCACCTATTTTCGCTAAAAAAAATTTAACATTTTTCGTAGTATCTATTGCTATCCTTTATAACAATTATACTTAAAATATTGTTAGATATCGAACGACATTTTTTCTCTGCCACATAAAAGGGTACCAGTATATCAAATACTCATAAATTGTTCGTGAAACGAAAAATAATCATTCAGACTACAGTCATAGTCAAAGAACTAAATAAATACACGATATAGAAGATAATATTTTCTGCGTTGTAGAAGTTTTATTTTTATAATATCATATTATACAGTTGATATTTAAGTTTGAAAAAATATAAAAACAACGGAATTCTAAGCAATAATATCTTTGAAAAAAAAAATCAAAACTCTAAGGACAAGCAAAACCGTCTTTCTTTACATGCAAAATACGAGTATATTCCCGTTATTGAACATTACTTAATAATCAACAATGGTATTGACATAGAACATATGACTGCTTACAAGTTACTTTGAATTAATGCTTGAGATTAAAAAGTTTAATGTTCCTTAAATTACATTAAATTATCCAATCCATATGTGTATAGTCTTCTTCGTGATAATAATGATACATAATACACTTACATATTATTTTCATCTATATATGTGGTCACATATAGTCTTGTATAGTGAATTGACCAATAGTATTATAAATATTATCAATCGTTCAAATTTAGATACGGCTAATCTATTGCAATCTAATTATTGCAAATAATTTGTGGCGATCAGAAAAGCAATCAAACTAATTAATGAAATGCCAAACCATTGCTTCGGCATACTAACTAATTTTTAACTTTTTTCATATACTGATTGCGGACCGTAATAAATAAATAGAAAATACTGTTTTTAGTGATAATTAAAACATTTAAAACTAAAGCAATATCACGACCGTGTCCCACATAGTATACCTACTATAATGTAAATAATATAATACAGTGCATTCACACGAGTTAAAAATATTTGGCGCGAATTGTGCTTTCTAGTTCATTAAAGAACGAAAACCGATTAATTCTAAGATTGCAAATAAAAAATATTTCACTTTGAGTTATTAAGAACTAACTTTAACATTTTTTTTTTTTTTTAATCTATGCCTTTTATAAATTCTATACGAACATTTTATTATAATGTGGTGCATTGGCCGCAATCGGAAATCACCAATTAAAATGGCTCTTTTCAAAATATAATCACCTTTGCCGAAACTAATTCACAATAAGTAAAGTTTCGTTAGATGTCTAAATGTCTTATAATTAATGATTCGCAGAGTACTATTATATTGTTACATCCACGTAATTTACTTTATACTAAATTAACTTTTTTGAACTTGACTATATATAGATAAAGAAATTTAGCATATAATGATTTATTATAGCTATGAGAGAAGAAAATAAACTTATTTAATTTGTCTACATAATTATATTATGGTATAACATTTTTTTTATACATGTGGGTAGTTTTAAAATATTTTTTATAAGTAGCACATATTTAATGAATATTTCACACATTTTTTTCCCGATTGTCTGATATGATGTTTTCCATGCTATAATTTTAATGTATTTTAACTGTTTCAAGTACATAGTCTTAAGAATTTTTTAAGTTTTTAAATTATGTTTTTACCAATAACTAAAAATATTTTTAAAAACAATAATTGCTTCATAGTTATTAAGTTATAGAACTAGATATTTTTTGTTTTTTTTCTATGGCAACATTATATGTCATGACTCGAAATCTGGTTTTAAAATAATACTTCTAGTATTTATCATATTAATAAATGGATGTCAATTTTATTAATTCATACGGATCAATATGTTTTTTATATTAAAAAATAAAAACAAAAAATATTAAATACTTATTTACTGTTTTATTATATTTTATGTTTAATACATATTGTTTTATATATAATTTATACAATAATATTAATATTTATTTAATAACAATTACATTACATTATCAAAGACAATATTATTCTAAGTCCACAGTTTTTTTTTAAAAATTTTTAATCCTTTTTTTCAGCATTAAATTGAAGCCTTAAGCTATTGAGAGCATGCAAAATGCACACTTATTATTTATATATTACAGGCTTTAATCTTCATTGAATTGATTTTCAAAATAATTTTTGCAGTGACATTGATCCATTATTCCTTCATATTATTATTACATTATGCGTTGAGTTGCTTCAAATTCACCTCAATTATGACATTGAACATAAGATGTTTAAGTACCTATTATTTGCTATTTAGTTCCAACACATTAACATAACCATTACAAATCATGATGGCTGTTGTCATCAAGTACCAATTATTTTATTAATTATTATTCAATAGACAATTATACATAATATAGGCACACAATTGTATAAATTATATCAAACATTATGTAATGTGAACCGTTTAATACAAATATTTATGACTAATCTAATTATTGAATTTGTTGTCAGTTGTTACATAAAATTGTACCTATAACGCCTTAACATTATGTAATTTTAATGTATGATAATTCGTGTACATTTTTTAATTGAAATAGGTTAAAATAAATTCATCCAATTTAGACTTTTTAGATAATGCATTTTAAACATGAAACCGTTCAGAATGTCCAATGCCTCAATGGAAATACAAGGCGGACGAATATAATAATTATATTTGCAATTTTTTAATACAATTTAATTTACCTATTATTATTGTTTACCTATTCATAGCATAGTGATATAATAATTCAACGTTATAGTAGTTAATTGATTAATATTAGATCGATACGACCATTATTATACATAATATAATATAATGATTGCTCAAGGGAGAAAACTAACTTATAATTAATGTCATCATATCATAGTATAAAACACAGGCCTAAAATGTTTTTATGAAACTAAAATTTGAAAAAAAAACATTTTTTCCACCATACAAATCACTTAAATTAATTTTATTTTTATTGGACCTATAATTAAATAAATATTTAACGAATTCTGTATTCGTTATATTTTTATATACCTAATCATACATTTTCTTCAATTGTTTTTTACTAGAAACTTTTTACATTAAATTTATCTTACAATTTTTTTTTTTTTTTAATGTCTTTTAACTTTTTATATTACTGTCAATATTAAAATTATGATTAAGCGTGAACTGCAATAAGCGATTATATTGTTTACTATTAGAATAAAATAACAATTTTTGTCTATTTATATAGAGGATGACGACATTGTCAAAGTAAAAACAGTAAGTATTCTCATCACAGTATTTATTGTAATCTCAATATTACGAATTAATAATGACTACTATAATACTTCGAATGGTTGTTTTTAATTTTAATTTTTTTTTTAACTATATAAATAATAATTAAAATAATATTATGATTTAGAAAAATAAAATATTTATTTTAGAATTAAATGTTGTCCAACTGAATTATAATAATATCAACTATACGTTATACATACATTTATGAAAATAATATGTTTCAATGGCCAACATTTAAGAAGATAGAAATATTATTAAGCAATTATCATCTAACGTAATATAAAAATTAAAACACATATAAGATAACAATTTTTAATAATGAGTAACATCATTAAAACGCATCTGCGATTTGTTTTCAGTTTAACACGGTTAACACAAACGTATTGTCCAACTCAGTTCTATTCTCAAGTAATGAATTGAGTCAAAAATATGTTGGTGATCCGTTGCAGTAAAAAATTAGGTAAGAAAATCATAACTTCTATAGTTTGAAATTAATAATTGTTTAGATAAAGATTTTACAAATATACTATAATATCATAATATTATATAATATTGTATCGGGCACTAGAACTATAAAATGAACATTATTATAGTAGGTATATAATATTATACAATAATATATCGTTGATATTGGCTGATTAGGTTTTACGACATTTAATAATGTTGTTGTATTATTTTTAACTATAAAACAAAATAACCTAATTATCTTATGTCGTAGTTTTTGGTTAAAATGTAAATAATAATTTGCAAATAATTTGTGGTTAAAAAAACATTATTTATTTTTTAATTTTAATGCCTATAATGTTTAATTTTTATTATAAGATTTCTCATAAGTTTTTTAAGTTTTAATTTTATACGAGCTATTATAAAGTTTTTACCACATTATATAATTCATAAAATAATGATTTTTTCCTCAAATAATTGTTGTTATTTGGTTGACTAACAAATTTAATTGTAGAAACTTAAGACGTTTTCACTATGACTTAGATAAGTCATAATTTTCTATGAAATTGTCACTAGACTAATTTTAAGCTTTGTATAGACGTTGTAATATATAGTTTTTGATAAATTTTTAGGCTGACTAAAAATAGCTTTAAAATGTAATTTAGCATACCTACATAACAAAAACAAAATTGATTTTGTCATAAACTGGTTGTTGCGTTAATTTTACTGAAAAGTACTAAAAATTTCCAACTTTTAAACCATTCAAGTACCAAATATAGTTGTGCGAGAAGAAAAACTTCCAATGTTAAGATTGAAGATTATGTAAAAATCTCCAAAACTCGATGATTCATTCTAAACTTTGGAGTTATTTTTCTTTTATTTGAAATACGCAATCTTTACAAGTTAGCACAGTAATAATAAACCATATAATAATAATAGGATAAGTTTGTGATTAAAATTGTTAGTATTTAAGAGACTTAAATTAAATGAATTAAAGAGGAATTAGGGAGTCAACTAATAATTATAGTGTTATTCATTTTCCTGTTATCGAATTTAAAAATATTCATCAACTAGTCAGGAGCAGTGCGGATCCAGATGGGGCGATTGGGGCGACCCCCCCCCCGGTCTCTAAAAAAAAAATAGTTTAAGTCCTGATTTTAGTTTTTGACGTAATTATACTTCAAGGGTAACCAAATTATCGTGTGATATATTTTTTTATTACTATTATCTACTGTAAAAAAATTTTTTTGTTCTGTACGAGACTGTGGAAAGTACATATGTATGTACCTAAATAACTACTTTATCAAAATTAATGTGTGTCCTTTAAAAATCGCCCCCCCTGTTATCTTGGTGTGGATCCACCC